>NW_027186335.1:520626-676761 GCF_028583685.1 Petaurus breviceps papuanus
TGTATTAAATTTCTCAGAGAACTGCCTATTAAACATCTTAAAGCAGATGCTCCAAAGACATCTTAAACTCAACATATCCAAAAATGAATTTATTTTCTGTTCCTCAAACTGTACCTCCTTCCTAACTCTTTCATCACTTTCAAAGGCACCCCCATTCTCCCACTCACAGAGGCCCACTTACAATTTAGGAGTACACTCAATGCCTTACTTTCTCATGCTTCATATCCAATCTGTTGCCAGGGCCTGCTGATTCTACCTTTACATCTGCTACAAAAAACTCCTCCCCTTTTTTATTCTGACACTGCATACATACTAGTGCAGGCCCTTATCACCTCACACTTGGAATACTTCAATAGCTTTCAGACTGGACTACCTCTCTCAAGTCTCTCCCTACTTGAGTCCATTCTCCTCTCAGCTGTCAAAATGATCTTCTTAAAGCAGAGGTCTGTTCATGTCACTCCTCTTATTCAGTAAATTCCAGTGGCTCCCTATAACTTTCAGGATCAAATATACAAAATCTTTTGTTTGACTTTTAAAGCCCTTCTTAACTTGGCTCCTTCCTAACTTTCAAGTCTTCTTATACGTTACTCGCCTTAACGTATTGTATTTACTCGCTTGCCACAAGGGTACATACATAGCCCCCCTATTTGTCACAGGATTGTGGCTGAACAGTTGGATGAATTAAAGCTACCTGGTGTACAGCTTACCCACTACATTGATGATATCATGATACAGGGAAAAGATGCGAAAGTAGTGGAAAGGAGTTTGACCCTTCTAATTGAGCATATGAAAAGTAAAGGGTGGGAAATTAACCCTGCAAAGGTTCAAGGACCAGCTCAGAATGTGAAGTTTTTTGGGTATACAATGGAACAAGGGGCTAAGGGAGATTCTTCCTCAAGCCCGACAAAAGATTCAGGATTTTCCTACCCCTACCAATAAGAAGGAGGCCCAAAAGTTCATAGGATTGTTTGGATACTGGCGGCACCACATTCCACATTTGGGACAGATTTTAAACCTTTATATGGAGTCACACGGAAGAAATATGAATTCGATTGGGGACTTGACCAGAGTAAAGCTTTTGAAGAAGCCAAGGCTGCCATACAATTGGCCCTAGATTTGTGGCCCATGCAAAATGGTCCAGTGGAATTGCAAGTGACTGTACAAGATGATTATGCAAACTGGAGCTTATGGCAAAAACAACAAAGCCGAAATGTACCTTTGGGATTTTGGTGTAGGAAACTCCCTTCATCTGGAGTCCAGTACACACCTTTTGAAAAGCAGTTGTTAGCTGCATATTGGGCTTTGGTGGAGACTGAACAACTGACTGTGGGCCATGAAGTGATATTAAGACCTGGAATCCCAATTATGACCTGGGTAATGAGTACCCCAGCTTCTCACAGAATTGGACATGCCCAAGAGGCTAGTATAATCAAATGGAAGTGGTATATTCAAAATAGAGCGAAAACAGGCAAAAGCGGAGTCTCTGCTCTGCATGAATCTATAGCAAACATAGAAATTGAGAGGAATGACACACCCCCTGAGCCAAAGCAACAGTTGGTACAGTCCACTGTAAAATGGAATGAGGGATATGATGTATTAACTGAGGAACAAAAGAGACATGCATGGTTTACTGATGGGACAGCAAAATATTTGGGGCAAAAAAGACATTGGAAAGCAGTGGCCTATAACCCATGTACTAGAAGGACTTTGGAAAGTACTGGGATAGGTGCAAGTAGCCAATATGCTGAACTTATGGCAGTATATCAAGCCATCAAAATAGAACAAGGAGGACAGTGTCATATATTCACTGATTCATGGGCGGTAGCTAATGGGTTAGTTACATGGATGCCCATGTGGAAAAATGAAAATTGGGAAATTCATGGTAAACAAGTCTGGGGCAAAGAATTATGGGAAGATATCTGGAACATTTCTTTGGTCACTGACTTGTCAGTTTTTCATGTAGATGCTCACGTGGCCCCCTCCACACCAGAACGTGAGTACAATGCTCATGCTGATCGACTGGCAAAGATTGCTACTGAACGTATTGTCCCTACTTTGACAACAACTGATGATCCGGTATTAGCAAAATGGGTCCACCAAACGGCAGGCCATTTGGGGGTCCAGGCCACACACCAGTGGGCACAAGATCGAGGTATTAGTATCTCTCATTCACTGTTAAAACAGATAGCAGAAGAATGTCATATATGTCAATTGGAAAAGGAGCGAACTGTTCCTCGGGTAGTAACTGGAGAGATAGCAAGAGGAAAAGTCCCAGCCCAAATCTGGCAAATAGATTATATTGGTCCACTACCACTGGATAAAGGATGCAGATTTATATGTACTTGTGTTGATACCTATTCAGGTGTACTAGTAGCTTGTCCTTATAAGAATGCAACCCAGAAAAACACTTGTAAAACCCTAGATCTCATAAGTCTATATTATGGAACCCCAATGCAGATTCAGAGTGACAATGGGTCACATTTCAAAGGCAATGAAATGAAGAAGTATTGTATACTAAACAATATAGAATGGATATATCATATTCCATATTATCCAGAAGCATCTGGGTTAATTGAAAGAATGAATGGATTACTGAAAGAACAGTTGAGGAAGTTAAGTTCCAATAATTCATATCAACATTGGAAGGATAATTTGTTCATGGCTTTGCGTAATTTGAATAATAGACCATTGAGAGGAAGTACACCTCTAGCCAGAATGATGACCCCCAATCTGCAAATTAGAAAACAACAAACACACAAGATCCCAAATATTGAGTATTGGACCTTGAGGCCAGATGTCCCAGCACCGTACCCAGGACCACCTGGTTCGGTGGGGTATGATTTACATTGTTTAGAGGACTTTTGGTTGGACAGGAAAGAAGTAAGAAAAATTTCCACTGGGATATGCATAAGAATCCCTAAAAATCACTTTGGGCAGATTTTACCCAAATCAGGATTAGCAGCTCAAGGAATACATGTATTGGCTGGAGTAATAGATTCTAATTATCAAGGAGAAATTGTTGTAACATTCCAGAATTTAGGTGAGGGGCCCATACAGATTCACAAGAATGATAGGATAGTTCAAGTGATTATCGTTCCTTGTAAAACAATGCCACTTGTAAAAACTGACCCTCCTTCCAAAATAACTGTCACAGGAACTGAAGGATTTGGTTCTACTGATAGAATAAAATCAGGAGCTAAAGTATGGGTAAAACGGAAGCCAGATGATGTTCCAAAGGCTGCAGAGATTATAGCATATGGGAAGGATAACACTGTAACTATTGTTTATTCTGGAGAAGATGATTACAAAATTGTACCCTTAAATCATTTATTCTACCGTGAGTGAGGCTACAATAGTCTGGTTATTGTCTCTTTGCTTCTTCTTGATTTTTTGTTTGTTCACCTTGTTTGTTAGATTTGTTTCCACAGGCTTGGTACCCTCCATCTGTAGATGCCTGATAGCTTAAGCTGGATGTCACCCCCTGTCTGCAACTGTGATGTGTCACCCTTGGACCTGGCATCAAGCATATTAAGAACTGACCTCTCAAATGGGACCCCTAAGGACAGGGACAACTCTACATCCGATTTCAGCAGCAAGTAGCCATAGAAGAAGAGATCTTCACCCCTTACCACAAGATTTTGGGGCCCCATTTGTTCGGGGTGGGGGGAATGATGGGGAGCTTGTGCTCAAGCCCCACCCTAAAATATGGTTTTTTGTGTTTATTGTGTGCTATTCTTGTTATATTGTTGTGAAATTTTGTTGACACCAGTTATTCTTACTGTATTTTTGCCAAGTAAGGGACATGAAAGATCTTGGGGCCGAATGTAAGGGTTATGGGATTTAAAGATCTCCCATGCCCCATGGACGTGCTGACATAGCAGAGCAAGAAAAAGAGAAAAGCCGAGCTAACGGTCCTGCGGTGGGCAGTTGGCGGCGGTTGCCTTTTTTTTTTTTTTGAGTTAGGACTCCTGCTGAGGACTGCCAGGGGCCGGAGCTGCTGGGAGCCCGCTTCCAGGGCGCTGGGTGGTTGCTGTGAGTGGGGAGCGGAGGACCTTTGCCTGAGGTAGCCTGTTCTGTTTTAAAGGCTTGAGAATGTGGGTGCTTTCTACTTTATCTACCTGTGCCAATTTCATAACTACTCTGATGGCTTTCACTTTCTGGTTTTGGGACTCAGTCTTTTGCTATCTTAATAAATTTTCTAGTTTATTTCCCCAAATGGCAAACCTGACGTATTTTGTGATGGATAATTATATCAGCATATTTGTAATCTCTATAGGCATTGTGAATATGGCATTGCTGATACACATGGAAAGATTTACATGAACTGATACCTAGTAAAAAGGCCTTAGCCTAAAAGGGCCAGGGTCTCCCATTACACAAATATATTATACTATGAGCCAATTCCAAATAACAAAATAGTCAAAGAATATGTTCTTCAAAAGAAGAACAGCAAACCATCAAGCATCTCATGAAAAAATGTTCCAAACTACCACTAACCAAAGAAATTTCAAAGAAAACAATTTTGGTCTTTTACCTCACACCAACCAAATGAGGAAAAATGGTAAAAGCTAGAAAGCCAGTTTTGGAGGAGTTATGAGAAGATAGTCATGCCATGAATTAGTCCAACTGTATGGAAAAAAATTTTGCTCTTCTGTCAGAAAAGATGCTCAGTCTCATTGCCTTTGACCCATGGATCTCTCTACTGGACATACAGCCCCTATACAAAGGTCAAAATAAAATAAAGGTCCCATGTATAACAAAATATTCATGGCTGTGCTTTTTTTTTTAGATAGCAAAAAACTAGAAACAAAGATCAACACCAATTGAACACATTTTGAAATATGAATTTCATGGAATATTACTGCATCAAGAGAACATAAGACTATAAAGAATTTAGATAAATAAGGGGAAAATATAATACAATTAAGAAACCAATGAAGCAATATATACAATTACAATACAAATTAAAAGAACACTAAAAGGCAGCTGAGATGAGTAAAGGCATCAATCATCCCACCAGCAATGATCACTGCTACAGAGAACAGATAATGAAACATACCTCCCTTCTTCTCAGTAAAAAGGTAAGAGACTAAAGGTGTCAGATGTTATATATACTGTCAGGATCATTTGGTGACTTGATTGATATTGCTTGACTGTTTTTCTTTCTGACAAAGAAAGGCTGTAAGAGATGAAAAAGTAGCAGGAGATGTCTATGGCATTTTTAAAAAAGGTATAAAAAACAATTAAAATACAACTATCCGGGGTGGCCAGGTGGCTCAGCGAGTAAGCACCAGCTCCAGTGTCGGGATGACCTGGATCAAATCCGGGCTCAGATACTTAGCACCACACCCAGAAATAACTGGCCGTGTAACCTTGAGCAAGTTACTTAACCCCGATTGCTTTCAAAAAAAAAAATACAACTATCCTCTTAGAATTAAAAGATCACTGAAAACTCTTAGAAAAGGAAATTTTAATATAGAGACCAGATTACAAAAGTTGATGAGTAAATGAATGGCAAAGGTACTCTGCTTCTAAGTATAAGGTGAAAAATATAAATAAGTCTACATCATATTACCTACCCAACAAGTAATCATCAGCTTTTGTATGAAGACCTCCAATAAGGAGGGGGAACCACTATTTCTCCAAGGCAATCCATTCTACTTCTGTTTAACTCTAATGAAGTTTTTCCTTTCTTTAAGACTTGGTTGTAACTTCCACCTATTGCTCTTAATTCTGCTCTCTAAGGTTAAATCAAACAATTCTAATTTCTATTTCACATGACACAATTTTCTAATACTTGAAGCTAGCTATCTTGTGTACTCTAAGCATCTTCTTCTCCAGGCTAAACATTCCCAATTTCTTCAATAAATCTTCAAATGGCATGAGATGGAGGTCTGGTTCCCTCCTCTGGGTGCTCTCAAGTTTATCACTGTCTTTAAAAAAAGATGGCACCAAAATAGTACATACAGCCTAGATTAGAGAGCCTATCACCTCCTTAATTCTGGAAGTTATATGCCTCTCATTGCAATCAAAATTTTCTTAGATATCTAACACATATATCTAATATCAAGCTTTCAGTACAATAAAACTGTTCCTCTCTTTTTCAGAAAAACTGCTGCCTAGTCATACCTCTTCCTATTTACAAAAATGAGTTTTTTTAACCTAAATGTAAAACTTTTCATTAATCCTGAATAAATTTCATCTTATTACATTCAGTCCAATGTTTTAAAATTTTGTGAGGAACTTTCTGAAAATTAACACTAATGAATTAGCCTCGTAGATTGATGTATTATGCAAATTTGAAAAGAGTGGCACCTGTGCCTTTAGCCACATCACTGAAAAAAAAAAAGTTTAAAAGTAAAGGACCAAGCACAGATTCCTAAGGCAATCCATTAGAGACACCATGTCAAGATGGTTTAAAAAGATTAATGACTGATTTTAGAGACCAGTCATTCAACTAATTCTGAATCTATCCCTCTATCCAATTGTACTGTTGTTGTCTAATCAATGAATCTTCATTTTTCCCTCTTGAAAAAGAAAAAACCCTGTGAGAGACCTCCAGGAGTCAAGATAGCACAGCAGAGTAAGCAGCAAACCGCCTTAACTCTCTCGTATTCACCTCCAAACAACCATAAAATAGTGTCCCAAAACAAATCCTAAAACAGCAGAACCAGCAAAAAAATGAGGTAAAACAATCTTTTAGCCCAAGAAACTTGGAAGAAAAGTAGGGAAAGGTCTGTATCACTTGGGTAAAAGGGGAACAGGAAGCATCCCAGCAAGCCAGCAGCAGGCCCAGCCTCAGCAAACCATTGGGAGATCCTGAGCCCCTACTGTGCTGGAGCAGGCAGGCAAACACTAACACCAGGGGCCTCCATGTGCCTCAGCACAGCCTGGGAACAGGCAGATTCCAGTTCAGAGAACCTCCACCTGCTTCACTTCAGTGTAGTCCCAGGCAAATAAGTAGACTCCAACTCTACAGATACCTAAAGCAAATGGGGACAGTCACAGGATCACTGGGCCCCTAACACATGCTCCAGTGCAGCACCAGGGAAACAAAGAAACATCCCACAAGCTTCAGCACATGCAAGACACCAGCACTAGGACCCCCACTCAGGACCAGGTAAAATGCCAGACCCCTGCGGCCTCCAGCAACCCCAGTCACCCCATCAGCATTGCACCAGACACAGTTTCCTGTGGGCCTCAGGGCAACACCAGTGCAGCTCCAAGTAAATAGCCAAAACCCTTCACAAGAAGCCTGAAACAGTGTCTCTTCAACCTTGGGAGCAGAGCTCAAATTTAAAAGAAGGGGAAAAGGTTAAAAAAAAAAAAAGAGCAAAAAATAACCAAAAAAAGATTCTGTCCCTAGAAAGTTATTATGGTGACAAGGAAGATTAAGACACAAACTCAGAAAAGGACGTCAAAATACCTAAAACTTAGGCAAAATACCAAAAATAGGAAGTGGTCTCAAGTCCAGAAAGAACTCATGGAAGAGCTCAAATAGAAAGTAAACTCTCCGCTTAAAAGTTCATTTTATTTGTTAATATCAGTCTATTCTAATCTTTGTCCTACCCATTTGCAGGTCTCCAAATAACGCTCCCTACTTCCTCAACTTCAGCACCTTGTTCTTGTTCAACACTAGCTGCTTCTCCACCCAAGTTTATGCTTTCTTCTTCAGATATCAGAAAATACCCACTAATTACTGGCTCAATGGATTATGGATTTAGAGGTTCAGGAAAAAAAAAATCCTAAATTTTCACATATGGTCAATTGTTTTGCTTGCCTCTAATTACTTAGGTTTTTTTTGGAGAGTACCTTTATTTGGAAGTTATGAAGGGGATTAGTGGTACTGATGCCCTGCCCCCCAATAAAAAAAGAAAAGTGCATCAATGAAATATTTTTTTAAATGCAAAAAAAAGAGGAGGAAATTTATAGAGACAGAGAAGGTAGCTACTATTACAATAGTTACAGGTTACCACATGCCTCACTGATCTGCAGCCATAGCTGATTTTATCGCATTTCACTTTATCGCACTTCACAGATAATGATATTTTTTTACGAATTGAAAGTTTGTGGCAATCCTGCATCAATCAAATCTATCAATATCATTTTTCTAACAGCATGTGTTCACCTTGTGTCTGTGTCACATTTTAGTGATTCTCGCAATATTTCAAAGGTTTTCATTATCATTATATCTGTTATAGTGATCTGTGATCAGTGATCTTTGATGTTATTATTGTAATTGTTTTGGGTCACCACAAACCATACCTATATAAGACTACAAACTTAATCCATGGATGTTGTGCATGCACTGACTGCTCCATCAGCCATTCCTTGTCTCTCTCCTTCTTTTTGGGCCTCCCTGATCGCTGAGACACAACAGAATTAAAATTAGACCAATTAATAACCCTATAATGTCCTCTAAGAGTTCAAATGAAAGGAAGAGTCTTATCTCCGTGGCAACATTTACTGTTGTCTCATTTTAAGAAATTATCACAGCTACCCCAACCTTCAGCAAGTACCACCCTGATCAGTCAGCAGCCATCAATATCAAGGTAAGACCCTCCCCACCAGCAAAAAGATAATGACTCAGGGGCAGCTAGGTGGGGCAGTGAGTAAAGGCTGGCCCAGAATCAGGAGGACCCAATCCTCCTCAGACACTTAACACCCACACATACACACACAAAAAAAAAAACTAGCCGTGTAACCTTGGGCAAGTTACTTAACCCCAACTGCCCTCCAAAAGGCCAAAAAAAAAATAATGACTCACTGAAGGTTCAGATGATAGTTAGTATTTAATTAGAGTATGTACACTGATTTTTTTTTTAGACATAATACTATTGCACACTTAACAGACTACAGCATAGTCTATTCCTGTGACTCACTTGATTGTGATGGTCTAGAACAGAACCCACAATATCTCTAAGGTATGCCCGTACTCAAATTATTTTTAACAAGATCTCACATTGTATGCACAAGTAAGGAACCACATGGTCTCTTGGCATAGTTAAATTTTATGTAACTATTGATATTAAATTTACAACTGTGCTATTAATCAGCATTACATTTGAATATGGCACTCGGTTAAAAGGACAGCATCTTGACAAAAAACAGCATTTATAGTTCAGAAAGAATTTCAATCAAGGTATCTTGTGGGTTACTTATGTACTGTCATATATACCACATGAGATAAAATCTGCCAAGTCTGGCAACCCATCCACAGGCCAAGGAAAATATTTGGGAATTAAAGTAAGTCACATTTTTCAACTGAAAAAAGGTCAGAAAAATTAGGCTCAAGAAATGATGCATTTGTATTTGAAAGAATGCAACTTACTTTATAACCAAGTACTAATAATTTTTAATATTCTTCTATTAACCTGTTACTAAGCATCAAACTTCTTAGAGACCATCTATCACCATTCGATTCAATTTAACAAACATTCATGCAATGTCCCAAGCTAGGGAATCATCTAATAGGAAATAAAGTGGGAAAAAAAATACAAGAAAATGGGAGAAAGAAAAAAAAATGGTACTCCTCGATTTCAAAAAGGGAGGAAAGGTAGATTCCAGCAAGCAGGAAAATAACCTTGATATCAAGCACTGGCAATATTCACAAAATCAGTTTATCAAATAAACAACTCATAAGTCTGTAAAAATCAAAGAGAATATATTACTAGAATCTAAGATCACTTCACTAAATGATGTCAAACTTACTTAGTACTTTCTTTTTTGCTAAGGTTTCAAAACTGATGAGAGGAATTCCAAAGACATAGCATATTCTGATTTAAGCAAAATATGAAAAATCTTTCATAATATCATTGTAGAAAAAATAGGGAAGTGTTGATAGTACAATTAGGATAATGTGTAACTGTCTTAATCACATTTCAAAAGAATTAATTAGCTGATTTGCGCTCATCTAAAAGGAGTTATCTAGTGGTGTGCTAATAGGGGAAACCTGCCTCTTCCTGTGGTATTCAACATTAAAACTTATGATGTGCTTATAAAATGTGTAGATGAAACAAAATTGAAAGAAATAGTTGATATATGATAACAGAATAAATATTCAAAAGGACTGCCAAAGTCTGGAAAAATAGACTGAAACATACAACATGAAATTCAAAGTTAAAAAAAAAATCTTCTTAAGAACATGATAAGAAGGGGAAGGTTTAATGAAAATCATGCTCTGTATGATCCAAAACTATTATTCAACTACCAAAAAAGCCAAAAAGATCTCAAGATATACAGTGTCCCAAAAGTCTTATCACAGTTTTATGATATTAAAGTTTAAAGTTACATAAGAATTCTGGGACATGCTGTATTAATAAAGAGAATGTACCAATATAAGGAGATAATAGTCCCATGTATTTTACTATAGTCAAACCAAATCCGGGATACTTTGTCCAGCTCTAGGTTCCATGCTTTAGGAGAGATGTTACTGAGAAACCTGACAGTAAACAGAAGATGGTTACTTACTAGGAATTTTTTTTTTGGAGGGGAAATCTTTCCCTAGGGGGACTATAAGTATGGGAAGTAAGTATGAGAGAAAAACAGGTCAGTAACAGTAATATACACCACCCCCCTCAAAAAAAAAAAAAAAAAACACTGAAATACTTTTTTAAATGCAAAGAAAAGAGAAGGAAAATCATAAGAAAGCACAGATGCACAAGAAAGTTCTGAAAGTAATATTAAAAAATTTATTATATAGTTAAAAAACAAAGCAAAGGCAAAGAGACATTAACAACTTTCCTAGGATCAAAAAAACTAGTGTCTGAGGCAGTAAAAGAATTCAGATCTTCCTGTCTCTAAATCCAGCATTCTATCAACTATGTGCCATCTAGAATTATGAAAACTAGCCATAAGATTGCTACATTCTAGCAAGTATGAGGTAAGGAGGTTGATGATAATAGGAATGGTGTATAAGGGGGTCAATCTGAGAATAAGTGCAAAAGAAAACCCACAAGAATTCAATGACTGAATATATATAGTAAAGGAAGATCACTACAAAGGTGATTCAGTAAATTGGGAGAAAGATGGTAGTAGTGAAAGAAATGGGAGTGGCTAAGAAGAATTGATGTTAAGTTTTGACAAATACCTAGCTTTACATTTAAAAAAAAAAAGGCAAGCAAACAGTATGAAATAAAGAGTCAAGGTTTCATACAGAATCCTCTTTGTTTTCTGCCATGTATATAAGAATACACTTTTTTATATTTAAGTTCAACATTTTGATTTTAAAATTAAAAAAAAAATAAGGATTCTAAAGTGGAGATGAGGAAGAAATACATTTCAGAAACAGGGAAAACCAGGACAAAGGCGTATTTGGGAGATGGATGTCGTATATGAGAGAAAGCAAGTTGCCAGTTTGGCTGTCCAGACCCTAGAGTACACAAAGATGAGTAATGTGTATTAAGTCTAAAAAAGTAATCTGCAGTCAGATTTTAAATGGCTTTAAATACCCAACAGGAGAGTTTGTATTTTATCCTAGAGTCAAAAGGAAGCCACTATAGGTTCTTGAACAAGAGAAAAACAATCAGAAGTATACGCTTCAGGGATATCAATTAGGCAGCTTGTGGGAGTATGGGCTGAAAAGGGGAGAGAGACAGGAGGCAGAAATATTAATTAGAAAGCCAGAACAATATCCAGGCAAGAAGAGGTGAGAATCTGAACCCATAGTAGATGTTGGTAGCATGCACAGAGAGGAAACAGATGTTACAGATGTTGTAAAAGACTTGGCACTGATTTGATGGGGGATTGAGGGTCTGTAGGAACAGAGTTTGAGACTGAAAAGTCAAGGATAACCCTGTGGCTGATGATTGTAGTTAACTAGATGCACGGTGGTATCCCAGGCAGAAACACAGAAACTAAGGAGATGAGTGAATTTGGAGAAGAAAATAGTGAGTTCCACTGAGTCCAAAATGTCTAAAGGACATCCAGTTAGAAACTTCCAACAGGCTTATGTGCTTAATAAATATTTGATGATTTAAAATAGAGTTGGGGGGCAGCTAGGTGGCCAGTGAATAGAGCACTGGTGCTAGAGTCAGGAGGACCTGAGTTCAAATCAGTCCTCAGATATTTAACACTTACTAGCCGTGTGACTGCCCTGCCTCCACCCCTCCAAAAGGGGAAAAAAAACACAAAACAAAATAAAATAGAGTTGGAACAAACATTAAATATCCACTAAGTTGTAATTTCCATTAGTTCAGGGACTTTGTCCTAAGAAAAACTTATTTGCTGATCCTTGCCCCCCCAATACTCCCAAGCTTTGGACCCCTACTCTGGGCAGTATTTCACAACTCCTGCCTAAACTCCATATTTGTTTAGTCTAGTCAACTCTTTGGCTAGTCCCAGAAATAGAATTCTAACTAACTTTTCACTTCAGAGCTTGAATTAAAGTCTTTCTCCACCACTGTTTGTCCCAATAATAGGTATACCTCCACACCAAACAATATAATAAAATACCACAAAAGCAAAGTACCTTCTATGTGTAAAGCACTGTAGGAGATGCAAAGATGAGATAAGATTTCCACTGGTGATTTCAGGAAGCTTAGTCTAATAGAAGAATAGCACACTGAGACAGATAGCTGTAATAAACAGTATTACAAATTGTGATCATTTTAAGAGGTTTTGGGATTTTGGGGGGGGGGGTACTTTTTGGAGGCAGAAAGGCAGGGCAATCAGGGCTAAGTGACCTGCCCAAGGTCATGGCTAGTAAGTGTTAAGTATCTGAGACTAGATTTGAACTCAGGTCCTCCTGACTCCAGGACCAGTGCTCTATTCACTGCACCACCTAGCTACTATCCCCATTTGAAGAGTTTTTTAAAGTTTCTGACAAAATGCAGCACCCATTCCTATTAAAAACACTAGAGAATATAGGAATAAAGGGAGTTTTCCTTAAAATGATAAGTAGTATCTATCTAAAACAATCAGCAAGCATTATCTGTAATGGGGATCAGTTAGAAACCTTTCCATTAAGATCAGGGGTGAAATAAGGATGTCCACTATCACTGCTATTATTCAATAGTGCAGCAGAAATGTTAGCTTTAGCAATAAGAGAAGAATAAGAAATAGAAGGAATTAGAATAGGCACTGAGGAAATAAAACTACCACCCTTATAGTATATACTTAGAGAATATAGTATATATACTAAGTATATATAGTATATACTTACAGAATATAGTATATACTTAGAGAATCCTAGAGAGTCAATTAAATAACTAACAGAAATAATTAATAACATCAGCAAAACAGCAGGATATACAATAAACCCACATAAACAGCTGGCATTTCTATATATTACCAACAAAGCCCAGAAGCAAAAGATAGAAAGAGAAATTCCATTTAAAATAACTGTAGACAATATAAAATATTTGGGGGTCTACCTGCCAGGACAAATTCATGAACTATATGAACACAATTATAAAATGCTTTTCACACAAATAAAGTCAGATCTAAACAACTGGAAAAATATTAATTGCTCATGGCTAGGCTGAGCTAATACAACAAAAATGACAATTCTCTCTAAATTAATTTATTTATTCAGTGCCATACCAATCAAACTATGAAAAATTATTTTATGGAGCTAGAAAATAAAATAACAAAATTCATCTGGAAGGACAAAAGGTCAAGAATATAAAGAGAATTAATAAAGAAAAATACAAAGGAAAGTGGTATAGCCATACCAGATCTAAAATTATATTATAAAGCATCAATCAATCATCAAAACTATTTGGTGCTGGCTAAGATATAGAGGTAGATGAGTGGACTATTACATACACAAGACACAGCCTGCACAAACTGTGGCCTATGAAAGGATTTTGCCTGTGGGCCACTCTGGCCAGTCAAGAAGGGGCCCATGGGTCACATAACCTGCAGGCCTGCACTATAGTAATCTACTGTGTGATAAACCCAGAGACTCCAGCTTCTGGGATAAGAAGTCACTACTTGACAAAAAATGCTAGGAAAACTGGAAAAATGATATGGCAGAAACTTGGTATAGACCAAGATCTCACACCATTATACCAAGATAAGGTCAAAACGGATACATGATTTAGAGATACAGGGTGATACTACAAGAAAATTAAGTGAGCACAGAATACTTTATCTATCATAACTATGGAAATGGGATAATTTTATAACCAAACAATAGAGAGAGCATTATGAAATGCAAAACAGATCATTTTGATTACATTAAAATAAAAAGGGTTTACACAAACAAAGCTAATGCAACCACAATTAGAAGGAAAGCAGAAAGCTGGGAAGCAGAGGTGGCTAGGTGGCACAGTGAATAGAGCACTGGCCCTGGAGTCAGGAGAACTTTAGTTCAAATCCAGCCTCAGACACTTGACACAATTACTAGCCATGTGACTTTGGGCAAGCACTTAAGCCCAAAATGCCCTCCAAAAAGCAAAAAAAAAAAAAAAAAAGGCTGGAAAACTATTTTTACAGCAAGTATTTCTGATAAAGACCCCAATTCTTAAACATATAGAGAACTGAATGAAATTTATACAATTACAAGTCATTCCTCAATTGAAAAATGGTCAAAGGATATGAATAAGAAATTTTAAGACAAAGAAATCAAAGCTATGTGTAGTTATATGAAAAAATGCTCTAAATCACTACTGATTAGAGAAATGCAAATTAACACAACTCTGAGCTACCATCTCACACCTATCAAATTGGCTAATATATATTAAAAAAAAAGGAAAATGATAAATGTTTAAGATGTGGGAAATTTTAGACACTAATGCATTGTTGGTGGAGTTATGAACTAATCCAACCATTCTGGAAAGCAATTTGGAATTATACCCAAAGGGCAATTAAACTGTTAATACCCCCTGATCCATCAATACCAGTATCTGTATCCCAAAGAGATAATAAAAAAGGGAAATAAACCTACATGTACAAAAATATTTATAGCAGTTCTTTTTGTGGTGGTAAAGAAATGGAAATTGAGGGAATTTCTATCAATTGAAGAATGGCTGAACGAGTTGTGGTATATCAATGTAATGGAATACTATTGTTATAAAAAATGATGAGTAGGTGGATTTCAGAGAAACCTGGAAAGACTTACATGAACTAATGTTGAGTGAAGTGAGTAGATACAGGAGAACATTGTAAACAGTAAGAATACTGTGCTATAATCAACTATGATAGACTTAGTTCTTCTCAATAATTCAAGACAGTTCCAAAAGACTCATGATAGAAAATGCTATCCCATCCAGAGAAAGAACTGATGGGGGTCTGAATGCAGATAGAAGCATACTGCTTTCACTTTGGGGGGGGGGGGTTGTGATATTTTTTTCTTTTTGTTCTGTTTCTTCTTGTACAACATGATATAATAATGATGAGAATTTTTTCTAGGCTTATGGCTATAAAAAGAAGGAAAAGTAAAGAAAAATAAGATGAAGGCATGGCAAATTCAAGTGAAGATTCTTTAAATGATGAGGGGGACCTGGGGATGTTTTCCTTGTGGTCAGGAAGTAAAGAGGTCATGGATAAGTAAAAACTGAAGAGAGAGGGTGATTCACTAGAAGGGAGTAAACCTTAAAAGGAAATGAGAGGGGAAGGGTTCAAGGACCCAGTTGGAAAGGTTGTCTTTTACATCATGGCTAGAATTCTCTCCATCTTCATTTTCACCTCCTGAAAACCCTACCTTCAAGATTCAGCTAAAGAGCTATACCCTATAGGAAGCTTTTCCTGATTTACCTAGTTGTTGGTACTTCCTTTCCACACTCCTTCTCCCCCCCCATCCCAGCTGCCCTTTACTTGTATTTATATCTGCCTACATTTTTACCTCCTTCTCCCCCTCCCCACATTCTTGATTGTAGGAGATGATTCATTTTTGTCTTTATATCCTTAGTTTCTAGCCTAGTGGCTAGCACGTGATAAGCATCTAATATATGCCTGCTGAATTGAAATGGTCTTAACAGAGGGAAAGCCTGTATCTATGTCAGAGATTGAAAGAAAAGAGAGTAAAAGGAAATGATACAGAGGGACTGTAAGATACAGGAATAAGGAGAAGAGGAAGTTCACTATGAATAGTCTCAATTTTCTAGATAGTTAGGTAGTACAGTGGATAGCGAGTCAGGAAGATCTGAATTCAAATTTAATCTTGGACAAGCTGTGGGGCCCCAGGCAAGTCATTTACCCTCTATTAACCTCAGTTTCTTCATCTATAAAATGGGAATAATAATAGTACCTACCTCTCAAGATTGTTTTAGGGCTCAAATGAGTTACCTGTAAAGTGCTTTGAAAACCTTAAAGTACCATATAGACACTATGAAGAAGAAGAGGAGGAGTAATAGTAGTAGCATTTGTTATTGTTGTGGTCTCAGTAAATTATGTGGAGAGGTCTTCTGTAAAAGAGGGATAGGAGAAGACAAAATATTGGTGCTAGAAATATCTTAAATGTATTTGAATATTTTTATCACTAATATGTATGCAGCAAATTTTATCCTTTTGTGAAAGTCATCCAAGTTTAAAAAACAGCTCTAAAGTAATTCACAGGAAAAAACAAATATCTATTTAATCTTTAAAGCAAATTAGAAAATACTAGAAAATGTTTAGGACACAGGAGCTCAAGTGTCAGTCATTTTATCTTTATTTCCTCATTATTAATCACCAACATCAACACGTGGTGAATTTTTAGAAGTCAAAATAATCCTATTTGAATAATATTAACCCTGATAAGACATAAACAGTGACAGGGACATTTGGAGAGCAATATATAACTTAACTGCTGCCTACAGAGTTTCAGAAACAATTAAAGAGGAGACAGAAAAGGATTCCATCCACTATCATGGGTCCAATTATCATCTCTATGAAGACAAGAGAGGTACAGTGAAAACAGCACTGAATTTGTAAATTCTTGTTGTTGAAGGGTACATGAAATCAATCAGTGAGCTTCCTTCACATTTCTCTTCAATGACAGTATTCATATTTGAGGGACAAAATCTGAAATGTAATTATAACGTAATTTCATTGCACAACATTTGTAAATATGTAATAGTTCTCAAATAATACTAAGTTCATATTTTAAAAATATTTTCCACACAAGAACCCTGCGAAGTGTATGATATCAATAATGTTGGTGATGATAACTGATGAAATTTGTGTTATACTTTACAAAACATTTTTTAGTATATAATTATCTCAATATGATCTTTCCAAATACTCTAGTGAGGCATAAAGCATGCATGTTCATTTTATAGACCAGAAAATGCAGAGAAAGAAAAGATAAATGATTTGCATAGGCTCATATAACTTACCAAGAGGCAGAGCTAAGATTCCAACTCAGATCTTCTAACACCAAATCCAGTTTGCTTTAGCATACAGGACAAGTGCTATTATGCCAACGTTACAGATGAAGAAAAAGAAGTGCCAAGAGTTTAAATGACTTGTGTGTGATTACAGAAGAATGTCAGAGACAGGACACAGATTCCAGAGACCAAGGCAAGCACTCCTCCCCTACAGCATATGGTCTACACCTAAACTGCAAAGGGAATTTCTCCTATATGGAATAACACCTGTCTAAAATGAAAATTTCTTTCTTTCTCATTAGGTTCTCCCCAACTGTTGCAAACAGGAAGACGTTGGTCATTTGCAAGCAACTTCAAACAAGAAGATAATTCCCAAAGTTTTCTTTCTAGATGGTAAATAGAATGAAATTATACAAAACAGAATCTCTCCTAACTATTCAGATAAAAAACAAACTTTTCTCAATATGGAATTCTTGTGTTTCCCTATGCCTTGGTGATTTATAATGAATTAGAATATTTTTTATTATATTATTATACATGCATTTTTTCCTTCCATTTCTAGTATGAGATTGCTCTCTCCCTATTATTCACATTTCCACAGCGCTTTTCTGTGCTGAGGAAAACTAAGCTTCAAAGAGGTTAAGTGACCTGTGAGCTGGTAATTGTCCCAGCCAGAATCAGAAGTGGACTCATTCTCACCTTTCCACACCCTCCAACTTCTTTCTAATTTCCCTCTTATAAATGAGGACAAGACCCCAGTCACCCAGAGGTTATCTCTGACCCATCACTCTCTCACTCCACAGATTCAATGAGTTGGCAGGTCCTGCCAATTCTATCTTCAAAACATCTCTTATATATACCCCCTTCTCTCCTGTGACATTGATATCAACTTGGCAGAGCCTCTTAACCCTTTAAACCTGCACTATTTTCAATAACCAGAGGGCTGGTCATTCTTTCTCAAAGTCATTTCCTATATTGGCCCATCCTTCATTCAACTATCAAACTGATCCCAAAGCACAGGGCTGACCACGATACACCCCTGCTTACTAAATAACAATGGCTAATACATCTAAACTCAAATATGAAATCTTTTTGGCTTTTAAATTCCTTCATAACCTAATCCCTTCCTACTTTTCCAATCTTCTTACATCTTGCCATGCCCCTATCACTCCAAGATACAGTGAAACTGGACTCTTTGTTCCTTCCACAAGACAGTCCATCTCCAAACTTCAGATATTTTCATTCGTTGTCCTTCCCTCCCCATCATTCTGCGAACTCTTTCCCTGACCAACTCTACCTCCTGGCTTTCCTAAAGTTCCAGCTAAAAATTTATCTTCTAAAAGATGATTTTCCCAATCCTCCTTAATTCTAGTCTCTTTCCTTTATGGATTATCTACAATTTACCAGTTATCATGCTTGTACAATTCTCGTCCCCCCCCCATTACTGAGTACAGTGATCATTTTTGCCTTTCTTTATATTCTCAGAGCTTAACAAAGTGCCTCACATATGGTAAATACTTAATAAATGCTTGTTGACTTGATTTGAATCCATATCTCCTAATTCCAAGTCCACTGTTCTTTCACATACACCACACTTTTAAAACAACTTATTACTGAGGCCATTTCAGTCTATGGTCCATTACTAATTACACTTTTATTAAAGAGTTCATTTTATAATTTTGATTACATTAAATTTAAAAGGGTTTGCACAAAGCCAATACAACCAAGATCAGAAGGGAAGCAGAAAGCTGGGAAACATTTTTTTATAGCCAGTGTCTCTAATAAAGGTCTCATTTCTAAATTATATAAAGAACTGAGTCAACTTTATAAAAATGTAAGTCATTCCCCAATTGATAAATGGTCAAAGGATATGAACAGATAGTTTTCAGATGAAGAAATAAGTTATCTGTAGTCATATGAAAAAAATGCTCTGAATCACTATTGATTAGAGAAATGCAAATTAAAACAACTCTAAGGTACCATACCACACCTATCAGACTGGCTAACAAGACAAAACAGGAAAATGATAAATGATGGAGAAGATGTGAGAAAATTGGACACATGCATTGTTAGTGATGTTACGAACTGATGCATCAATTCTAGAGAACAATGTGAAATTATGCCAAAAGGTATAAAAAACTGTGCATACCCTATGATCCAGCAATACTACTACTAGGTCTATATTCCAAAGAGATCATAAAAATGGGAAAAGGACCCACATTTACAAAAATATTTATAGCAGTTCTTTTTGTGGTGGCGAAAAATTGGAAATTGAGGGCATGCCCATCAATTAGCTGAACAAGATGCAGTAGAGAGGGCAGAGCCAAGATGATGGAGTAAAAGTAGGAATTCACCTAAACTAGCCCATGAACTCCTTCAAATACCCTTAAAAAGTGAATCTGGATGGACTTTAGAGTGGCAAATTTCCAGCCCAGAAAAGTGTGGATGGGTAGGATTTGTTGCACTGGGCAGGGGGAGCACGAGTGCAGAGTGTGGAGGCTGCACCAGCACAGACCTGACCATAGTGGAGCCAGAGTGAGCCCAGGTGAACTGATTCACCCATAAAAGGGGCAATGACCAAATCTTTCACCACAGGACAGGGGTCTGTTGCAGCTGGGTAAGAGACAAGTACAGGGCCTGCAGCAGCAGAAAAATCTACTCCTGGGCCTATCAGCCCACAGTCTGGATGTTTTAAATTCATTTACCTGAACATCTGGGAGACAAGATGGCAGAGTAAACTGTAGGTGCCCTCATCTCCCTCTCTGACCCTGAAAAACCCAGAGAATATTGCTCCAGTGTAAAATCCTAAAATAGCAGAACCAGCTTGAGGCTTGGGAGTCCTAGAGGAAAGATATGGCTATGGGTGTACACAGGCTAAAGTGCAGGATGGGAGGCATCCAAACAAACCACATCTCAGCCAAACAGTGGGATATCCTGAACCCTAGAGGGGTAAAGTCAGCAAGTGCTTACACCAGAACCCGAGGTGTGCCTTCGCACAACCAGGGGAACTGGAAGACACAAGAGCAGCCCCGGCCACCAATGGCTAACCCTGCCTGAACTCTAGCTCAAGGCTCTAGAAGCAGAATCCTGAAGTGGTCAAATCACTCCTCCCCTCATGCTGTGAGCTTTAGTATAACCCCAGGATAACACCAAAAGTCCTGGCCTTGGACTCAGGCTAGGCACTCAGAGGTCATAGCCTCTGAGTTAGTAACAAAGTCAATAACCAGACCCCTAACTCCCAGCATAAGAAGCATGGGTCAGAACCCTCTGTACCCCAGAAGCAGAGATCCACTTTAAAAGCCAGGAAATAGACAATCACAATGGTCAAAAAACAAATTGGAAAAACAAAAACTTCAGGATCTTATTACAGTGAATGAAAAGATCCAAATTCAGAAGAGGACAGCACTGACCCTATATCCACATCTGAAACCTGGAAAGGGAATATGAACTGGTCTCAAGCCCAAAAAACATTCTTGGAAGAACTCAAGAAATGATTTTAAAAGTCAGATTAGAGAGGTAGAAGATAAAATGACGACTTATTTTAAAAATATAATTAGCAAAATGGAAAAAAAAATTCACTGAAGAAAACAGCTCCTTAAAAAGTATAATTTGCCAAATGGGAACAGGGGTTCAAAATCTAACTGAAGAAAATAACTCCTTAAAAGTAAAAACTAAACAAATGGAAGAAGAGATTCAAAAACTAACCAAAGAAAACAAATCACTAAAATCTAGAATAAGACAAATTGAAGCTAATGCCTCTATAATTGCCATCAAGAATCAGTTAAACAAAATCTAAAGAATTAAAAAATAGAAGAAAATGTAAAATACCTCATTGATAAAACAAATGAACTGGAAAACAGATCAAGGAGAGGTAATCTAAGAATTATTGGTCTACCAGAAAGCCATGATAAAAAAAAAAAAGAGCCTAGACAATATCTTCCAAGAAATCATCAAGGAAAACTGCGCTGAGATCCAGGAACAAAAGTATTAAAGAGTTATCAAAAGAATCCACCAAACACCTCCTGAAAGATATCCCAAATTGAAAACTCCAAGGAATATTGTAGCCAAAGTACAGAATTATCAGATCAAGAAAAAAATACTGCAAGCAGCCAGAAGGAAACAATTCAACTATCATGAAACTACAGAAAGGATCACACAGGACCTAGCAGTTTCTACATTAAAAGATCAGAGGGATTGGAATATGATATTTTATAAGGCAAAAGAGCTTGGACTACCCAGCAAGACTGAGCACAATCTTTCAGGCAAGGAGATGGTCATTCAACAAAATAAGGGACTTCTAGACCTTCCTGATGAAAAGGCCAGACCTTAAAATTTGATCTCCAAATACAAGACTCAAAAGAGATATAAAAAAGGTAAACAGGGAGAAAACACACACACACACACACACACACACAACTTGTTATTCAATAAGAACAAACTTTACATTTCTATATGGGAGAATATTGAGAATTCTGTAATTATCATGACATTTTAAAAGGATATATATGTATATATGTGTATATATATATATGGATAGAAGGGTGTGGGTGTAAATTAACTAATGTTATGATAAAAAAATCTTATTAAGGGATACAAAGGGATTGAAATGGGAGAAGAGGAAAGGAGGAGGCAGAAAAGAGTAAATTGTGCCACATGAAGAGGCATAAAAACATGTTATAGTAGGGAGGAACAAAAGGGAGGGAGATGAACAATGTAAGAGCTTTACTCTCATTGGTTTTAGTTCAAGGAGGGAATAACATACTCAGTTAAGTATAGGAATCTAATGTGAAGAGACACAAAAACTTATTATACTAGAGGGAAAGAAGGGAGGGAGAAGAGCATTGTTTGAGAGCTACTCTCATTGGATTTGGTTCAAGGAGGGAATAACATACTTTGTTAACTATAAAAATCTAGCATGCCCTGCAGTAGGAGGGAAAATGGGAAAGAAAAGAGAGTTAGAAGGGAGGGAAGAAGAAGAAAGGGTAGGAAAAGGGGGGGTGGCTGATAGAGAGGGAATACTGAGGGAGGCAGGCATCAAAAGGAAAACTTCTCCTGAAAAAGATACCAAAAAGAAAACTCCTAAGAATATTATAGCCAGGTTCCAGAGTTCCCAGATCAAGGAGAAATATTACAAGCAGCCAGGAAGAAACAATTTGAATACTGTGGAAACACAATCAGGATAACACAGAATCTGGCAGCTTCTACACTGAGGGATTGAAGGACTTGGAATATGATATTCCAGAGGTCAAAGGAGCTGGGATTAAAACCAAGGATCACCTACCCAGCAAAACTGGTCATTCAATGGAATAAAGGACTTTCAAGCACTCTTGATGAAAAAAAAGAGTTGAATAGAAAATATGACATTCAGATACAAGAAGCAAGAGAAGCATGAGAAGGTAGACAGGAAAAAGAAATTATAAGGAACTTATCAAAGTTGAACTACTTATATGCCTTCATGGAAAAATGATCATTGTAACCTATGAAACTTTTCTCAGTATGAGAATAATTGAAGGAAATAGAAATGTATGTATGTATATGTGTGTATATATATATATGTGTGTGTGTATATATGTATGTATGTATGCATACTATATATGTCTATATAGGAGGGTATATGGGCATATGAATACATATGTGAGTATGTGTATATATGTGTACAGGTATACATAGACAGAGGGCACAGGACCAGTTGAATAGGAAGGGATGATACTTAAAGGGTGAAATTGGGAGGTGAGAGAGGAATATAATGAGAGGAGATGGAAGAGATAGAATGGGGTAAATTATCTCACATAGAAGAGGCAAGGGATGGCTGTTGGGGTGGAGGGGAGGAACAGGAGGGCGGAAAGCAATGAGTCAACCTTATTCTCAATGGATTTGGCTTGTGGAGGGAATGACATGCACACTAAATGGGGTGTCTCACCCTGCGGGAGAGTAGGGGGCGATGAGAGGGGGAATGATGGAAAGGAGGGCAGGCTGGGGAGGGAGGGAAGTTGGAAACACACACTTTTGAAGGAGGACAGGAGCAAAGTAGAGGACAGGAGCAAAGTAGAGAACAGAACAAGTTGGGGGTGGAATGGGATGGAGGGAAATATAGCTGGTCTTTCACAATGTATCCACTGTAGAAATGTTTTGCATAGCTATACATGTACAACCTATATTGAATTGCTTATCTTCCCAGTAAGGGTGGACGACGAGGGAGGTAAGGAAAAAATCTGGAATTCAAAGGTTTAAAATCAAATGTTTAAAATATATATATATAATTATTATTATTATTATTTTACATCTAACTGGGAAATAAGATATACAGGCACTGGGGCATAGAGATCCACAATGCCCTACTGGAAAGACAGAAGGTGGGTGGGGGAAGATATGGGAAAGAGCAGATTGGGGGAGGGGATATTCAGTGGGATTGCTGCTTTGAGGTGGTGGGTAGGGAAAAATGGGGAGAAAATTTGTAACTCAAAATCGTGTGGAAATGAAAGATGTAAACTAAAAAAAATTAAAATAAATAAATAAAAAGAGAAAAACAAAATTAAAGAAGAATTATATAGTTTAGCCTTCTCTGTGCTGTTCACATTACTATTTTTCAGACCACCCCAAAGGGCACGGTCCCTTCTATGATTTTTCTTTTGTCCTTGACATATTTAAAAATTTTTTGTTCTCAGCATTTATCATAAACCTGCTTTTTCTGAGATTTAGCCCACCTGGAGCTACAAGGCCTTGCTGAGCTTTTGAATTAAGCATTTATCATTTATATGTTTCTATCTCATATGTGTATATATGTGTGTGTGTCTCTGTATGTGTATATAAACAAATATGTCCGTCTAAAATATGAGCTTGATGTATTAGTTACCTGTACAGCCACTTTATAGTCAGTCTCTTTAGAGGCTTATTCCTAGGTTCTACCTTATTCATCAGAATAATTTACAGCTCCATCATTAGAATTTTGTTCTTGAAAATGCCTCATCCCTCATTAGCATGGTATAGTGAAAAAGGTATCTGGATTGAAGGCTGAAGACCTGCATTAATTCCCAGGAACACTTTTTATTAACTGTTACTCCCAGAATTCAAAAGGCTGTGCTAGTAGAATAAAACAATCAAGAAACGTCTATTAAACCTTTACCATGTGCTAGACACCATGCTAAGTGCTGGGACTATCAAGAAAAAGCAAAAACAGCCATCACACTCAAGGACAGTTTCCATTTCAAAGGAGGAGATGACTAATAAACAAATAAGGATAAACAAGATACATAGAGTAGATATGATACTTTGAGAGGTGAAGGCATTAGTAGCAAGGAAGACAAGGAAAGACTTCGTGTGAATGGCATCTGAGCTGAGTCTTGAAGGATGTCAGCTATTCAAAGAAACAGAAGTGACAAGGGAAAGAAAGCACTGCAGACATGAGGAGACAGCCTGTGCAAAGGTATGGAGACAGGAGATGAAGACTTGGAAGAAAAGCAAACAGGCCAGTTTGGCTACACTACAGAATGCAGAGAGAATAATCTATAAGATACAAAGAGGCCAGGTGGCAAAGCAATTTAAATGGCAGAGCATTCTATACTGATTCTAGAGGCAAAAACCATTGGACTTTGAATGATGGGCATGTTATAGTAAGACAAATACTTTAGGAAAATCACTTTGGCAGTTAGGTTGAAGATGGATTGCAGTGGGAAAGACATGACTTGAGGAGACCAATTAAGAGGCTGCTACCATCCAGGTGAGAGGTAATGATGGCCTCAACTGATGTGGTTGTACTGTGAATGAACAGAAGACACATCTGAGAGATGCCGTGAAGAAATAAATATGAGATTTGGCAACTGATTTGATGAGAGATGGGTGAGCGAAAGTGAGGAATCAAGGCTAAGACTGAGGTTTAGAACCTGGGTGACTTAAGATACTGGTGCCCTCAAAAGTTATGGGGAAATTTGGAAGATGAGTAGTTTTTGGAGGAAAAACAAGTTCTGTTCTGGTCATATTGAGAGCTGATAGGTTCTACTATCCTAGAAAAGGCTTTCAAGAAAGGCCCAAGGATAAGAATTATATGCTTGTTTTTAAAAAAACAGGCCAGCTTAGTTCAGTAGGCTCATTATTAGACTAGCTGCAGTGATGAACTTTTAACTATGGCAACTCCATAAAACGTTCTACTAGATTACAGAAGAGTTGCTATCTGTAACAACAGAGGTCCTATATTTGAGAAATTATAGGTCACTCAAGTATTGAAGTGAGAGCAGTTTAGTGCAATGGAAAGAGCAACAGACACAGAACCAATTTGAATCCTGGTTCTGCCATCTTCTGTACAACCTTGAACAGTCCACTTAAACATTCTAAGCTTCAGTTTCTTAATTTGTGATATAAGTGGGTTGGACTAAATTATCTCTAAAGTCCATTCTAACTTTAAATTTATAATGTTCCCAAGTGGTTTCAAAAGTCACTTAACATCTTCCATTACTACCCCCTTCTATATCATCAACTCAAAGATGTGCCACTTCCAAGAGAGTGTACAATAACTTTTGGAAGACTGTTAGATTTAAGTGTAAATCCAAGTTGTAGCACTTAGTATCTGTGTGACCCTGGGAAAATCACAACCTCTCTGGGCCTGTCTACTAAGATAATATTTGTAAAGAGCTTAGCATGGTGCTTGGCACACAGTAGATGCTATGTAAATGTTTTTCCTGCCTCCCCTCTCTGATTTCCACTCTGTAAAACAAGGAGACCATACTTGATGACCTCTAAGATGAATTTCCAGCTCTAAATCCATGATTATAATTGAATGGTCACTGCCTCCTAAAATTAATGTCATTTCTACTTCAGTCACCGCTCCTTTGTTATTAATCAGAATAGATCTAATGGAGTAATTGCTTCTTCAACACTCTGAAAGAAATTATCAGCAAAGCCAATCAGTCCAACAGGGCTCTCCATACAAGAGATACAAAATAAATGTCAGCTGAATCATGCTTCCCTCATGTTTACCGATGACTACATTATTACTGTCTAAAGATTTCCTGATGACAGTGGGTACCTGGCTTGGTGGTATGCTAAGACAAAGAAAAATACTAGAGGCACTGCCCAATCTCCATTTAGCAAGAGGCAGATCAAGTAGAATATCCCTCTTTAAAGGCTGGTTCTTATGCAATCAAACTTTCACCCAGCTACATTTTCACATGGCATTGCTTAGGCTATCCAACATCTATCACTCCTGTCTGGAATATCCCTATTCATTCCACCTCTCTCAAAATTAGCTACTGTTCAAAATCCAGACCAAGAGTTACTTCCTACTCCATGGAATTCTACCACTTCAACTCAACACCTTAAGCACCTTCTACAGGCAAAGGCACTATGTTTAGTAATTAGGGTGCAGACTCAAGAAGCTTAAAATAAAATACTGGAGAAAACTGACTTACAAGACAGAGTAAGGTCACTTCAAAGGAGTTGTCCAGGTTTGGGAAGATGAAGCAAAGGTGTATAGAGGATGTAACACCTGAACTGAATCTTAAATGAAAACGAGGGGTTTCTCAACATTTTTACCATAAATAAAGTAACAGTTAGGAGCTACACTCAGTTCACTTATTAGGTGTAGTAATAAGCTGATCTCAGGTGGCTGATAACATTTGTTCTCTGGCCCCTCTAAATCGCAGGATCACAGATTTAGAAACGCAAGAACCTGAGAAGCTAGATCTCAGAACAGAAAGCAGAGTAAAAACTGAAAGAATCCACCAGTCACTTCCTACATCAAAAAATGAAAACTTCCAGGATTATTTGTTTTATAAATTAATTTATTTATTTTTAGTTTTCAACATTCACTTCCATAAATTATAAATTTTCTCTGCCTCCCTCTCTTCCCACCTCCCCAAGATGGCATGCAATCTAATAAAGGCTCTACATATACATTCTTATTAAAAATATTTTCACATTTGTCATGTTGTATATTCCAAGACTATCCAAACTCAAGAACTCTTAAGTCAAAGAGAAAATACTGAAAGCAGGCAAGAAGAAAAAATTCAAATAGCAAGGAAACACTTTCAATACCACACAGGATTCAGCAGCTACAACAATGAAGGAGTGGAGGACTTAGAATATGATATTCTGTAAGTCAAAGGAGCTAGAGCTAGTTCAGTATTAGGAAAACTAAAAGTTTAGCTGGCCATATCCACAAGGAAAAAAACCCACATGATCATTTTGATAGATGCAGAAAAAAGCTTTTGACAAAGTACAACACTCTTTCCTGTTTAAAACATTAAGAAGCATAGGCTTAAATTGAGATTTCCTTAAAATGATACCAGTACATTTTTAAAACCAAGAGCAAATATTATCTGTAATGGTGATAAACTAGATGCCTTTCCAATAAGATTAGGGATGAAGCATTACTATTCAATATTGTATTAGAAATGTTAACTATACCAATAAGAAAAGAAAAAGAAATAGAAGGAACAAGCACAGGAAATGAGCAAACAACACACTCACTTTTTCCAGATGGATATGATGGTTAACTAAAATCTAGAGAGTAAACTAAAAAACCAGTTGAAACAATTAAAAACTTCCACAAAGTTGTAGGATATTTTTTTTAAAACCCTACATTTCTATATACTACCAACAAAACCTAGGAGGAGAAAACAGAGAGAGAAACTTCATTTAAAATTACTATAGACATGGGGTGGCTAGGTTGCTCAATGAATAGAGCACTAGCCCTGGAGTCAAAAAGACCTGAGTTCAAATCCAGCCTCAGAAACTTAACACAAAAACTAGCCATGTGACCTTGGGCAAGTCACTTAACCCCAACTGCCCTCTAAAAAGCAAAAAATAAAATAAAATAAAATTACTACAGACAATATAAAATACTTGGGAGTCTACCTACCAAATCACACACAGGAACTATATGACCACAATTACAAAAACTCTTTAAAGAAATAAAGATAGATCTAAGTAATTGGAGAAATATTAATTGCTTGTGGGTAGGCAAAGCCACACAATAAAAATGACAATAAATTTACTTATTTGATTTGGTATTGTCATACCAATCAAACTACCAAAGAATTTCTTTATAGAGCTAGAAAAAATAACAGCAAAATTCATCTGGAGGAATAAAAGGTCAAGATTAGCAAGGGAATCAATGGAAAGAAATAGGAAGTTAGGGGGTACCTAATTTCAAACTACCTTACAAAACTGTAATCATCAAAACAAGTTGGTACTGAAATATATAGAGAAAGTAGTTAACAAATAGAACAAATTAATACACTATATGCTGTTGTTCAGCCATTTCATTTATATCCAATTCTTCATGACCCTATTTAGGATTTTCTTGGCAAAGATACTGTAGTGGTTTGCCATTTCCTTCTCCAGCTCATTTTATAGATGAAAAACTGTGGCAAACATGGTTAAGTGACTTGCTCAGACAGCTAGCCAGATTTCAATTCACAAAGATGGGTCTTCCTAACTCTAGGTGTAATGGTAAGGGAATCTGAAGATCTTCCCTGTCCCTTGATAAGCTTAAGTGAATTTGAGGACCTTCCCTGATTTGAAAATATACTCTGCCCCTAATAGGCTGAATGTGGTCATATGGAGCCTGTGGTGAGAGGAATTTGCCAAAGAGTGGAGCAGAGCCCAACAGGAGAAGCTTACTTAGGGAAGGCTTGTTTTTCAGGAATGCCCACACCTTGTTACTTTGTAATTAGGTAGTGGGTCAGTAGGTTGTGATGTCCTCTGACCCTGGAGAAGGCTGAAGTGAGGTTTTGCTTTGTGGCTCACTCATGGGAAGAGTTGTATGATTTGGCCAGATGAGACTCTGGGCAACCGATGAGCCCCCTCCACCCCCTTGAAAACCCAGGTGGTTAGTGTTTTTCTCTCTGATGACTATGTAGATATGTGATGGTCAGACAGCTAGAAGTCCTGTCGGTTGGTCTGCTGAATTGCATTATTTTCTCTGTATTTTTTGTATGCTTGTAATTTCTGAAGTTCAAGATGCTGCCTTTTCCCCCTGAACTAGGTAACTGATATATGTATGTTTGATTAAAGTAAGATTGTTAAGCCTGTTTGAGTTGCTTTCCTTTAGAAAAGCAGTTCAAAGAACCTGTGCTAACAGCCATCCTGGGTATGCTAGGGTGCTTGCTGTTATACTAGGTCAAACAAACACTTTATCCACTGCACCACCTGGCTGCCCCCTCACAACATACATTTGCAAAGAAGCATAGTAACTTAGTGTTTGAGAAACTCAAAGATCCCACCTATTGTGACAGGAACTCACTATTTTACAAAAAATGCTGGGAAAACTGTAGAGTAGGTTGGCACAAACTGGGCATAGGCAACTTCTCACATAATATACCAAGATAAGCTCAAAATGGATACATAGCCTAGACATAAAGGGTAATATCAAAAGCAAAGTGGGGAAGCATGGAAGAAATTACCTGTCAGATCTCTAGTCAAGGGAATAATTTATGACTAAACGAGAGATAGAGAAGTTTACAGATGTAAAATGAATAATTATGATTACATTAAAATTAAAAAGGTTTTCTAAAAACAAAATCAATGGAGCTAAAATTAGAAGAAAAGGAGACTGGAGGGGGGGAATTTGTAGAAAGTTTCTCTGATAAAGGCCTCATTTCGCAAATATGAGCCAAATTTGTAAGAATAAGAGGCATTCCCCACCTGACAAAACAGTCAGAGGATATGAACAGGCAGTTTTCAGGCAAAGAAATCATAAACACCTAGAGTCATAATTTAAAAGGCTCTAAACCACTACTGATTAGAAAAAGGCAAATTAAAACATCTCTGAGTTACCACCTCACACCTATCAGATTGGCTAAACATAACAGAAAGGAAAATGACAAAGGTTGGAGTTGATGTAGGAAAACAGGTACACTTATATACTGTTGGTAGAGCTATGAACTAGTCCAACCATTCTGGAAAGCAATTTGGAACTATGCTGAAAAACCTATTAAACTGTTTATTCTCTGACCCAGCAACATCACAATATCACATTTATAACCCCAAAGAGAGCAAAATAAAAAGGAAAGGATCCATTTGTATAAAAATACTTATAGCGGCTCTTTTTGTGGTTGTAAAGAATGGAAAGTTAAGAGGATGCCCATCAACTGAGAAATGTCCAAACAAATTACAGTTTTTTAATGTGATGTAATACTATTGTACTATTAAAAAAAAAGATGAAGGGGATTAGCCTAGTAAAACTTTTAAGAACTGATGCAAAATGACATGAGCAGAGCCAGAAGAACAATCTACACAGTAACTGCAATATTGTAAATATAACCAACTGTGAAAGACATAATAACTCTAACAAATACAATGACCCAAACATAGCTCCAAAAGACTCATAATGAAAAATGGTATCTACCTCCAAATAGAGGAATGATGGACTGAGAGTATGGACTGAATAATTTTTTTTAATCTTTCTTCCTTTTTCTTTTTTTCTAAGACATGGATAAAATTTGTTTTACAAGATTTCCTATTTGTAATAAAAGAGTTTTCTATGTCTTCCATTGTCAATGAGAGGGGGAAGGAGTTGGGACTAATGGATGTGTAATCAAAGAATTTTGAAGACCACTGCCCAGGAGTGAGCGTAGTAGAAGCATTTCTTTTGTGACTGAGCTGATTATACTCTTCATGCTTATGACTAAATGAAAAGCCCAGAGCTGAAGTTGAATATTAGTATCTTCCTTAAATATGTTGTAAGGGTTTGCTTTATTCTAAGTTATTGAGATCCACTGTTTCTGATTCTCCTTAGCACTTAGTACAATGCTTGGCATGTAGTAGTTTATGACTGATTTGTACCCTGTTCTTGTACCCTGTTCTCAATTTTTTAACCAATACCAGCTGGTTATGATGTTAAAAAGTTTGAGAGACATCATTTCTGGGTAGTCATTTTATTAATAATGGTAACATTTTACATAAAAGGTCAGTGGCACTCATGAATGCCAAAGACAAGGCAGCAGGCTCAGGGCTTATGTGCCTTTGGAGTGTCCCAGAGTGTGGCAGTTAACTCTGATAGGTTAACAATTAATGAGAGCATGAGTATTACATTGAGGGGCTAGCTCTATTCTAATTAACTTTTGATTATGTCATTTACTTTTCAGGTACCCTGAGCCTTAGAAAATCAATTCAAATAATTTATCCCCACCCAAACCAGAGTAGAGCACAATGGCTTCCTCACCTGGGTGAGATCTGAACAAGATTGTTAAGAAAGTTAATTCAATCTCATTATTAGCAATATCCTCCAGAAATTGAACTTTTGAATTGAGGTCTTTAGAAAAAGAGAACTCTGGATCTCCCTAAATCATTGGTTACTAATTATCATTTTCTCATGGTTTTGATCACTGCTGCTTCATAGTAAACCTTGAGGTCTGGAAGTGCTATTCCCCCATCATCCTTACTTCTTATCATTATTTCCTTTGATATACTAGATCTTTTGTTTTTCCTAATGAATTTTATCAAGTACTATAAAGTATCCCATGGTAATTTAATTGGCATGGCATTAAAAGTGTAAATTAAATTTGGTTGTATTCAGTGTTTGTGGTAACTGAGCTGAATTTATAAGAGCCATTCTCCAGTGGATAAATGGTCAAGGCATATGAATGGGCAATATTCAGAGGAAGAAACCAAAGCTACCATTGGTCATGAAAAATGCTTTTCAAAGAACCAGCTCTTAGTTTTATTTGTCATTTCTGTGGATGTTTTATTTCAATTTCATCAATTTCCCTTCTAATTTTAGCTTCTCTTTTTGTGCTTATTTTAGCTTTAATTGTTGGTTTTCTAATTTTAAAAAAGTATATTCAATTCTTTAGCACTCTCTTTTCCTATTTTGTTAATGTATGTTTCTTTGGATATGATCCCCCCCAAATCACTTCACTGCATCTCAGAAATTTGGGCACATTGTTTCATCATTCTCATTTTCTTTTACATAATTGTTATTTGCTTCTATGATTTGTTCTTTGACCCCCCACATTGTTTCATCATTCTCATTTTCTTTTACATAATTGTTATTTGCTTCTATGATTTGTTCTTTGACCACCACCCCCCATTATTTAAGCTTCTTGTTGAGTCTCCATCTGGGTCTATAACTTTTGTCCAATTTTCAGGTAGGAAGGAGGTGGATTTGAATGCCTGAGTGTATACAACATGGTATACAGATAGCCAGGAGGCCTAAATCTGGACAAGATATGGCAATATATATCAAGGTCTAGGGTGGATTCCTACAGTGGAAGTATATATTACACATATCACCCCCATTTTACAGATGAGAAAACTGAGAATCAGAGACTTACTGGTGGTCTCACTGGTGCTAAGCACTAGAGATAAAATCCAAACCCTGGTTTCTCCTGACTTGATTCCCAGATATTTCACTATACCATGCTGATATTATTTGTTTTGCCATTTGATCAACAGGATGATAGAGCTATAGCACCGAAATACTGCAAAGCCTATATCTACCAGCCTCTGAGGCTCAAGACAGTCAAGTAAGTGACTTGACCAAAGCTACACATAGGGAGTGTGAAAGGTCAGAATGAACCCAGGTCCTCTAATTCCATATCTAGTGCTATTCCAACTATATGTACCACGTAGTTCTTTGTAAAATAATATAAAAATAATAATAAACATAAAAATAACAAAAAATAAACAAAATTAGTAGACATTTATATAGCACTTTAAGATTTGCAAAGCATTTTATATAAATTATTTTTGAATTTTCATAGTAACTTTGTAAACTTTGCTCTACACGTATAATTAGTCTTATGATAAAGAACTAAGGCTCATAGAACCTAAAAGCCTTGGAGACAAAGTTCAACCTTCTCATTTTATAGGTGATATTAGTTATTTAGTAATACTAATAGCTAGCATTCATATAGTACATTAAAGTTTGTAAAATATTTTACAAATATCCTCTCATTGGACCTTCACAATAACCCTACGTGACAGGTATTATTATTACCTTCATTTTACAGATGAGGAAACTGAGACAGAGCACAAGTCACAGAGTAACTTGCCCAGAGTCACAAAAATAAGAAGTATCTGAGGCTGGATTTGAACTTGTCTTCCTGACTCCAAGTTCTACTTTCTATCTACTATTCCACCTAGCAGTCTCGGATCCTCATTGAGGTTAAATAATTATTCATGGTTACTTGGTGAGATAGGTAATGCAAGTACCATTATCCACATTTTATAGAGGAAGAAATTGAATCTCAAAAGAAATTAAATTACTTCCCTTTAATTCCCTAGAGGCATCCAGTAAGTGTCAAAGTAAAGATTTAAATTCAAGTCCATTGGTTCTAAGACCAATGCTTTTTGGATTCAAATTCAAGGATATTAGGTTGTGATATTGCCAGAGACATATAGCTGAAGAAGAAACAATATTTGTTAATGAAAGACTGAAGAACAGGGAAGGAGATCCTGGAGAGTCAGGTTTATATTGCTAGCAGCCCAAGGTGTGTCTTTCACTGGGAGTAAAGGAGTTTTGTTACACAATGGTGAACTATTTATTTTGAATTTAACAAAGGGTAGGAGGGCCCTTTCAGAAATGTTTGCATGGATGCATAGAAATTAACGTGTATGTTGCAGGCACTGTGCTGCAGATGCAAGGAAAGGTAAAATAATAGTTCTTGCCTCTCAAAAAGCTCACAGTCCAATAGGGAAGAAAATGTCCAATAATATAAACAGGCCATACATAAGGTGAATTTGAAATAATCAAGAGGGAAAATATGCTAAAATTAAGAGGGACTGGGAAAAGATTTTCTTGTAGAAGTTAAGCTTTTGGCTGGGACTTGACAGAAGCTAAGGAATACAGGAGATGGAGATGAGGGGGGAGAGTATTCTAGGCATGAGAGACTCAGTAAATATGCCTGGAGTCAGGGGATGCAGTTTCTATTTAGAGGAGAAGCAAGGAAACCAGTGTCATTAGCTTATAGAGGACATGGGGGTATAAAATATAAGAAGAATGGAAAAGTAGGAAGGAATCAGATTCTGAAGGAGTTGGAATGCAAGACAAAGGATTTTATACTTCTTCCTAGAAGTGATAGGGAGTCACAGGAGTTTGTGGATTAAAGGAGTGACACAGTCAGGCCTGTGTTTTAAGACAATCACTTTGACAAATGAGTAGAAGATGAACTGAAGTGGGAAGAAACTTGCCCTAAACAGACCAATCAGCCAGCCACGGCAATAGTCCAGGTTGGAGATAAGGAAGGCCTTGCACTAGGGCCATAGCAGCATGAGAGGAGAGAAGGGGGCATATATGAGAGATGTTACAAAGGCAGAAACAACAGGCCTTAGCAACTGATTAGATATGGGAGAATCCTAGCGGGTGAAGAGTCATGGATGACATCTCAGTTAGGAGCATAGGTGATTGGGAGGATGGTGCTGCCCTCTATAACAAGGCTTCTTAAACTTTTTCCACTTGTGACCCCTTCTCACCTTTTGGCAGCATTCACTGGTCTTAGGGCCTGCACAGGGCAATGTGTGGCATGCTTTGTGTTCAGAACCAAGGCTGCAGTGAAGTTGCACAATGCAACACAGAGAAGTGCTGCCAAAAACATCTTGGATAGAAGCGTGTTTAGATTAGTGGGAATGGGAGGACAAGGGAAGGACCCTTGGGAGAGTAAGGGAGGGAATCTTTAGAGGGGAAGGTAAAGAAATAGGTCAAAGGAGGGTATATAAGGATGTTCAGATTTATGGAAATGAGAGGATAAAGGAGGGATCCTTGGGGTCAGGGGGAGGTTAAGTAACAGGAGAGCAAGGCAGGTGGTAGAAGTTAAGTAGAGATCTTAGGAGGGATAGGAAATAAGAGATATGCATAAATATAATAAACAAAGATCAGAAGTAGAATTTGATAGGGAAAGTATACATCTATGTATGTATGTGTATGTATGCAAGTATGTGTGTATATGTATATGTGTGTGTATATATATACATATATATATACGTGCATCTATATATCTATGTCTATATATAAATATATCTGTATTTAATTGTAGCCTTGAGGTGAAGAAAGGGGAAAAAGAACAAGGTAAAAAGTGCACAGCAGAGAACAAAAGAAAACTAACAAGAAAGTAAAGAAAAGATAGGCAGCTCTCAAAAGAATAATGTAGGCTTTCTTGAAAAGGAAATTTATCGCTATATATTTTGAATCCTCTCTTATGCTGTGCTGTTGTGCATGTGACATGCTTTTTTTCTTATTTTAAATTTGTTTCAATATTTTTGTGGGGTTTTTTCTTTTCTTGTTGTGTATTTAAGTTTCAGTAATATTTTTTAAATTGTACAAAAACACCTCAGATTCATTACACATTTTGATTTTTAATTGGTTTTTGGCTGTTGAACATTGAGAAACCTTTTACTACTGCCACCCCATATGAAGTTGCGATCCAGTTTAAGAAGCACTGCAGTCTATAGAAGTAGGGAAGTTTGGAAGCAGGGAGGATTTGGGAGGAAAGCTGACTTCAGTTTTACCAAGTTGCATTTAAGATGACGACAGGATACCCAGTTAGAGAGATATCCAACAGGCAATTGGAGATGCAAGACTAGAGGTCGGCATCTAGAGAGATTAGGGCTAGATAAACAGATTTGAGAATCATCAACATAAAGATCAACATTGAATCCAGAGGCCCTGATGAGATCACCAAGTGAAATAGTATGGAGAGAAAGGAGGTCCTAGAACAGAATCCTATAGCAGGGTTAGCATGTATGACCAGAATGAAGATCCAGCAGAGGAGCCTGAGAAGTGGTTATATAGGTAAGTAGAGGAAAACCAGAAAAGAGTAGTGTCACAAAAACCTAGAGAGAGGAAAAGTATCAAGAGAGTTATCAACCATATCAAAGGCTACAGAAGATGAAGAGTGACAAAATATGTGCCAATTAAGAAACCATTAGTAACTCTGAAAGATTAGTTTTGTTGGAATGATGACAGTGGAAGTCATGACATAAAGAGTCAAGATAAGAATGAGAAGAAAGAAAGTGAAGAGAGGAGAGATATGGGATGACAACTAATCAGATGAGAATTTCCTAAGGATGGGAGAGACATAGGCATGTTTGAAGGTAATAAGGAAGAAGCCAACACACACTGAAAGTAAGTGAGAGAATGGGGATGAAAGAGTTGGTGAAATGAGGATGGAGTAAGATGGTATTCTGGAATAAGAAATGGCTGAATGGGAAAGAGAATGTGCTTATTTTTTGTCCTTCACTGTCTTTGTTTTTAGCTGTCATTTTAAGGGATTCCTGTTTAAGGAAGGATAGTACCAAAATGACTAAATGTGAAATATCTTGAATAAGAAAGAATATTTTACAAAAACATTCCTAATCAGAAATCAGAAGGCTGAAAATGTAGTTTTGTTCCCCAAATTTTACCCAAAAAGGCCTCCCAAAGTTTAAATTTTGGTCAAATGACAGGGACTATCCAACAGACTGGTCTTTCACAGCTTGGTCTTATTCTCAATACCCACAGGACATTCTCTACTTGGTTTCCTCCCATACTGTGTCTCACTGATTAAATCCAAAAGGGCTACATAAATGCTATTATGACTTGTAGGTCCTTATCTTTGTTCTTATCATATAACAGGAGTTTTTGATGACCCTGCTCTGTTCTGATCTTTAAAACTTTTAGCTTTACATAAGGCTTGCTTAGTGCATGCTGATACCCAGCCCCAATATTGTTAAACTGTCAACCTGTGACTTGTTGCTTCATTGGCAAAACTCCTAATCTACTGCAGTGTTTTATATTTGTTACTGAGAGTTTAGATGATTTTTGGAGGATATTTTCCACTGAATCACTAAGCTTTTGATGTTTTTCCCCTTTCACTTTTTAAGCTTTTGAATATGTTCCATATAATTTAATCCCTTCCTAAACAATAAGATAAATGCTATGGGAATATAAAGGTACTGTGACATTAACTTGACATTGCTCATTGAAGAATCATATCAGAGGGCTGGGAAGGGCCTTGGACAGGTCATTTAGAAAATTTCCCTGTGCCTGGCCTGAAGTATAAAACCTAATGGTCACATGACACTCACTGCCCTAAAGTAGTAGTTTTATTCATTTCTTTTTGGTTCCCTATCACATTTCCCATAGTGATTTTTATATTTCCATTCTCTTCAAGACCCCTACTTCCTTCTTACTATGTCCATCTCTACAGACATCCTTGCCTCCTACTTTACTGAGAAGGCTGAAAATTATAATATTCCTTCAATGGTCCATCCTTGACATTTCAGAATGTCTAATATCTTTCCTCATCTTTTCATCTAGTCATGAATTGAAATAGATCTTCTCCGTGCTAAAGCTTATGCTCCAACTGTACCCCCACGCCCAATCTCTTTTTGTCCTTCTCTTTGGACTATTCTACTGAAACTGCTCTCTTTAGGATAATTAGATGATTTCCTAAATGCCAGATCAAACTCTTCTTAGGCCTCATGCCTTTCTTTCTATAGAATTTAACATTACTGATCACCTCTTACTGACAGTTTCTCCACCCTCAATCCCCATGGCAATGCTCTCTTCATTCTCACCACTTTGTGCTTTCTCATTTCTTTCAGTGCTTCTTTTTTCTCTTCTTGATTCTTAGATATAAATTTTTCTAATGCTTACTTTTCCTGCCTCCTTTCCTTTCACTTTGTTTTATCATTCATTCTTTAACAATTATTCCCTTAACTTCAAATAACACTTCTATGGGTATGACTCCTAAATCTCTAGCTCTAGTTTTAACCTCTCCACTGAGATCTGGTCACACATTTCTGATTAAATCTTGGATATCTGGCCACACATACTTGGACAGTCTAACAACACCTCAAAATCAGTATCTTCCAAACTGAACCCATCATCTTACCCCCGGTAACCCAAGTTAGAAACCTTAGGAATGGTTTTTTACTCTTCCCTCTTGTCAACTCGTGGCATAATATTCTGGACCTGGAGTAAGGAAGACCCGAGTTCAAATCTGCCCCAGACACTTACTAGTTGTGTGACCCTTGGCAAGTCACTTCACATTTGCCTCTATTTCCTTAGCTATAAAAAGTCAGGATAATAATAACACCTACCTCCAAGGACTGTTGTGAGGATCAAATGAAACAGTATAATAAAAGTTCTTATAAGGTATGTAAATGCTTATTCCCTTTCTCCCCCTCCTACCATATCCAATTAGTAGACAGACTCTGTCCATTCTAGCTATATACTATCTCTTCAACAAGTCTTCTACCTTTCCATTCCTAGTCTAAGCACTTTATTATTGCTTATTTAAATGTGGTAACTGCCTCCTAAACTGGTCTCCCTGCCTCTAATCCTAACTCTTTCCAATCCATTCTTCCCATAACTTTCCCATAAATTCCTAAAGCAGAAGTCTGATCACTGTACTCCCTCTCAAAAAAACCTTCAGAAGCTCCCCACTACTTATAGAATGATAAATTGCTTGTGGGGCATGCAAGGCCTCCCACATTTCAACACCACTCTGCTTCATTTCATTACCACCCTCCATGCACACTGTGTTCTACTCAGACTGGTCCACTTCCTGTTCTTCAAACCCTTGCTGCTTTCCTGTATCTATGCCTTTACTCACACTCTTCTCTATGGATATCATGATTTACTACACCTTCTCCTCAAGTTCTACAATTCCTTGAATGTCTAATTTAAATCAACTCGCCCTCCTCTATAAAACCTTTTATGATCCCCCTAGTTGAAACAGACCTTTCCCCTTAGATCTAATACAATATTTTGTCTAGGGCTTCTCTGTTGCATTAACATAATTAAGTGTTACACAATTGCATACTGGGCTTTAGTGTCTTATTCCTTTTACTAGTTAAGTTCTCAGAAACCAGGGCCGAATCTTATTTAACCTTTATATGTCCTTCTGTTTACAGCATGGTGCTCTGACCACAGAACGTGTTTATTAAATGTTTATTGTGTATTTAGATGCATCTTAACTCATGGACATCTGTTTATATCTTATATTTTTGTATATTAAATCGGTTTTAAAATCCATTCGTATACTTTGCTATTTTAAGGAATCCTCCGAAAAAAGAGAAATACTTATTTGAATTCTTTTGTAAAGTTAAAAGTTCTCACTTAGTTATTTGGAACAGCTAAACAAACTGTGGTTCATAAATATAATGAACTATTACTTTGCCTTAAGAAAGTCTTTTTAAAATGGGAGCATATTTGTACTATGCATACTACAGAAGGAATTACATTGAAAAGAAGAATTTTTATAATTGTGTTTGCAAGAGATATTTTCTTTTTTGTGATAAAAGTTTTCTGCATTGTAGATGTAAATAAAATTTCTTAGGAGCAATTATTATGATGAGCACATAAACTCATAAGAATTACAAATTATGAACCATATAAGGATTGAACCAAATTAGTAACAATAAAAGAAATAAACAGCTAAATCAATTGGATTTTTCTTTTCTTTAAATTAAATTTTGTTTATTTTTAGTTTCTATCATTCATTTCCACAAGATTTTGAGCTAAAAATTTTCTCCCCATCTTTCCCCTACCCACCACCCCAAAACAGTGACCCGACTGTAAGCCCCCTCCCCCAGTCTACTCTTCCCTATATCCTCCCCCATTTCCCCATCTGACTTTTGAGTAGGGCAAGATGGATCTCTATACCCCAGGGCCTATATATCTTATTTCCCAGTTGCATGTAAAAAAATAATTTTTTTTCAACATTTGATTTTAAAACTTTGAATTCTATATTCTTTCCCTTCCTCCCTCGTCACCCACCCTTACTGGGAAAATAAGCAATTACATATAGGTTGTAAATGTGTAGCTAGGCAAAACATTTCCATAGTGCATATGTTGTGAAAGACTGACTATATTTCCCTCAATCCTATTCCGACCCCCACTTGTTCTGTTCTCTGCTTTGACCCTGTCCCTTTTGAAAAGTCTGTGCTTCTAAATTTCCTCCCCCGAAACCTGCTCTTCCCTATATCATCTACCCTCTCATCCCCTTTCCCCCTACACTCCTATAGGATGAGATACCCTATTTAGTGTGTATGTCATTCCCTCCCTAAGCCAAATTCAATGAGAATAAGTTTGACCCATTTCCTTTTACCTTCCTGTTCTTCCCCTCCATTGTAACAGTTTTCCCTTGCCTCTTCTATATGAGATAGTTTACCCCATTCTGTCTCTCCCCATCTCCTCTAATTATATTCCTCTCTCACCTCTCAATTTCACCTTTTAAGTATTATCCCTTCCTATTCAATTGTTCCTGTGTATGTACACGTACATACACATTTCTATTCCCTTCAACTATTCCCATATGGAGAAAAGTTTTATAAGTTACAATTATCATTTTTCCATGAAGGAATGTAAGTATTTCAACTCTGATAAGTTCTTTATAATTTCTTTTCCCTGTTTACCTTCTCATGCTTCTCTTGCTTCTTGTATCTGAATGTCAAATTTTCTATTCAACTCTGGTTTTTTCATCAAGAATGCCTGAAAATCCTCTATTCCATTGAATGACCATATTTTCCCCTGAAACATGATACTCAGTTTTTCTGGGTATAGGTGATACTTGTTTTTAATCCCAGCTCCTTTGACCTCTGGAATATCATATTCCAAGCCCTTCGATCCCTCAGTGTAGAAGCTGCCAGATCCTGTGTTATCCTGACTGTGTTTCCACAGTATTCAATTTGTTTCTTCTTGGCTGCTTGTAATATTTTCTCCTTGATCTGGGAACTCTGGAACCTGGCTATAATATTCCTAGGAGTTTTCTTTTTGGGAAATTTTCAAGAGGTGATCAGGGGATTCTTTCAACCTCTAGTTTGCCCTCTGGTTCTAAAATATCAGGGCAATTTTCCTTGAGAATTTCTTGAAGGATGATTTCTAAGTTGTTTTTTTGGTCATGGCTTTCAGGTAGTACAATAATTTTTAAATTATCTCTCCTGGATCTATTTTTCAGGTTAGTGGTTTTTCCAATGAGATATTTCACATTGCCTTCTATTTTTTCATTTGTTTGGATCTGTTTAATAGTAGATTTCTCATAAAGTCACTAGATTCTTTTTTTTTTTAAAGCAATTGGGGTTAAGTAACTTGCTCAAGATTACACGGCCAGTTATTTCTGGGTGTGGTGCTAAGTATCTGAGCCTGGATTCGATCCCAGGTCATCCCGACTCTGGGGCCAGTGCTCTTACTCACTGCGCCACCTGGCCACCCCTAAGTCACTAGTTTCCATTTGCTCTAATCTAATTTTGGAGGAATGATTCTCTTCAGTGAAATTTGAGATTCTTTTTCCATCTGGCAAATTCAGGTTTTTAAGGCATTCTTCTCCTCGTTGTCTTTTTGAGCCTCTTTTGCCATTTGAGTTAGTCTATTTTTTAAGGTGTTATTTTCTTCAGTCAGGTTGTTGATTCTCTTTTCATGGTTTTCTTGCATCAATCTTATTTCTCTTCCCAATTTTTCCGCCACTTGTCCTATTTGATTTTGTTTTGCTTTTTGCTTTTTGGAGAGGCAATTAGGTTTAAGTGACTTGCCAAAAGTCACATGGCTAGTTAAGTATTAAGTGTCTGAGGCCAGATTTGAACTTGGGTCCTCCTGACTCCAGGGCCGGTGCTCTATTTACTGCACCACCTAGCCAGCCACACTCATTTGGTTTTCAAAATCCTTCTTAAGCTCCTCTATGGTCTGTAACCAATTCATAGTTTTCTTGGAAGCTTTTGGTACAGGAGTTCTGACTTCATTGTCTTCTTCCTGTTCCATGCTTTGATCCTTTTTGTCCCCAAAATAGGAACTAAAGTTGGATTTCTGTCCTTGCTTTGCTTGCTCATGTTGCCACTCAATTACTTGACTTTTAAGCTTTCTGCCACGATAGAACTCTGATTTCAGAGAGGAGAGCTTTGTGCCAAGTTGCTGGGGTTTTCGCAGCTGCTGGAGCTAATAGTTGGCTGCCCTCTATGAAGCCTCCACCAGCTCTGGCACAAGGTCACATACCTTATGACCTCCACCCTAGACAGCAATCCAGATCCAAGCAGGTTAAAGCAAGAGTGATTACCCCTCAGAATGGTTGCTTGGTCCCCCATAATCTGCAGGCCAGAAGCTCTTAAGCAGCCACGCCGCAGTCTCAGCCACTTCTCCCTCCGGGGGCAGAGCCCAGACAGAACTCCCGGACTCCCTGTTCCCAAAGTCCACTGACCTCTCGTCTTTGGCATTTATGGGTTGATAATTCTGGAAACCACCACAGCTGCTGGTGGTCCACTCTCCCGAAGTCCCTCCAGCCATGGCTGGTTGTGGCTGCCCTGAGGCTGAAACTGCAGGTTCACTCAGGGCTGGGCTCTGCTCCTAGCACACTTCAATGGACTCTTCCTATCCACCTTCCAGGCTTCCTTCAACAGGAGATTTGTTTCTCTCTGTCAGTTTGTGGGCTCTGTAGCACTAAAGTTTACTTAGAGTCATTTTTTATAGGTATTTGAGGTGGTTATGGGGGGAGCACACGGAGTTTTCCTGCTTCTACCACCAACTGGATATTTCAACTCACACCCAGAAAACTGGCAATGATGACAAAAGATGGAAATGCTGTTTGTTGGTGGAACAGTGAAAAGACAGGCACACTACCAGACTTTCAGAGATATGAACTGACCCAACTGTTATGGAAAGCAATTTGACATTATGTTAAGAAAATTATTAAAATATCCATACCTTTTTGACCCAGAGATCTCACTATTAGGTATATATTTCAAAGAGGCCAACATCCCACACACCAAACTAGTTGTCAGCAGTGCTTTTTGTAATAGCAAAGAACTGGAAACAAAGTAGCTATCCACTGAAAGGAGAATAATTAAACTGAGGTACATGAATCTAATGTATTTTAAGAAAGATAAAAATTAAGAATTCCCATAAGCATAGGAAAACATATGACTTTTGCTAATTTTGCTAAACTTTTTTTTCTATTTGTTATGACAGTTAACTCTGGGTAGAGTGATAGATTTGTAAATGAATAGTGGCATACAAACAAAATATATATCAATAATAATTTAAAAAATTTTTTTTCAAAGAGTAACTATTTCTAGATCATCATTCTGAACCTTCTGTGGAAAGAAAGAGTAAATGAGCTGCATCTACCATTTTTATGTTGAAAATTTTTAAATGTTAATATAGTCAATATATTCAACTACTTTAAAAAAAAAAATACCATACCTATGATTTCATCAGTGACAGAAGCTCCAGAAGAGGAACATCCTCTACCAATCCATATAAATAACTGTTCTGAAAAGTCTTAGAAAACTGCCTGGGACACGGAGTGGTTAAATGATATGCAGAGTCCCGCCAGTATATGTTAGAGGAAGAGCTTGAATCCAGATCTTCCCATCTTTTGTGGTTAGCACCCTATTTACTGTGACATGCTGTCTCTCCACCAAGTGTATTCACAAAATATATATATGTGTGTATATATGTGTACACATATATATATATATATATACATACCGTGTTTCCCTGATAATAAGACACTGTCTTACTATTTTTTTTTGACAGAAAAACACCAGAGGGCTTATTTTCAGGGGAGGGCTTATTTTAATAAACATTGACAGCAATTTTAATAAACAGGTAAATGTGAACCAAAAAATGTACCTTTATTCAATAAGCAAATCACTGGGGAAGAACAGGATGACGCGCTCACTGCTGCAGCTCTGATTGGATGCAGCTCGGAGCACGGCGTGCGTTTCACGGGGGGAGGGAGGGGACGGTGCATACAGAGGGTACCGTAATGTAGTGTGTAGCGCAGCAGATCACCTTCACTACAGTAGCAATCTCAATAGGGCTTATTTTCGGGGAATCTTACACAGTAAGGGGAGGGCTTATTTTCGGGATAGGTCTTATTATCGGGGAAACACGGTATATATACACATATACACACACACACATTTTTTTTTTTAATTTCTGAGGATGTCACCAAGTATAGTGAACTCTTAGACTGGACTGACCATTCAAGCCAGTATTGTTGATGCTCCCCCCCTCAACCGAGAAACATTCTCAAAAGTCCTGATGTGACAGCTTCCAATCCTATTCCCATCTCCCCCCTAAATCATAAATCATCCATAAACCTAACAACAGCAAATTAATCTTGTTTCATGATATTTTTCTCCTTGATTTTTACAACTCTTTTTCCTCTTGTTCTAGTCCCTGAAGATGAGATCCACTATCCCTGATAACTATTATCTATCTCTCCTGTCTTTTTTTTAATAAACTCTTTTAGAAGACTACCTACACTAGATGCATCCACATCCTTTCTTCTCACTCTATTCTAACTTTTATGGTAGGGCTTCAGACCTCACCACATTCAAAATTTGGACAACCTCTCAATTACCAAAGCATTCCAAGTGAGACGGAATAATATAAGATGAACAGGCATGAATATGTCGTAATCTCAATTATAGATGTGATTACATTCTTTCCCCTAAAAACCACTTTTCTTCCCTATCGTTTTGAGGGCACTACCATTCTTCCAGTCATCTATGTTCACAGTCTCGGTGTCATACTCCATTTTTCCCTTTCATTAACCCCACATATTTTGAGAGGCACTGTAGTCAGACAGACAGAGTGCTGACCTTAGAGTCAATAAGAGATGGATTAAAATCCCTCCCTGGACACTTAGTAGGTATGTCTAACCAAAAGCAGTCAACTTCTCTGGACCTCATTGTTATCATTTGCAAATCTTGTCTTCCCCAGTACTATTCATCCCTAAATCTCTTGTCCAATGATCTAAGCAGTTGACAGATCTTATCTTGCATCTGTGTTCTTCTCTATACTCACACGGACATGAGCCACTCTCATCTGGACTATTACAACAGTTTCTTAATTGGTCTCACTGCCTAAAGTCTCTCCCTCAGAGCCAAAGCAGAAATTTGCCTTGCATGATTCCAGATATTTGCAATTGGTTTATTTTTGTCATCTTCTCAAAATCTCAAGGAAGAAGGAGAGGGGAGAAGGTAGAAAATTTGGAATTGGAAAATAAAAGAGTATTAATTTACACTGTGGAAAAGACAAGTATCAAAGATAGAACAGGACCACTGTTGGGGTAAACAGGATGATAAAGTGGATCTACTAAACTCATATTTTGTTTCTGTTTTTCTTGTCAAGCAGAATAAAATTTGGGTTGAAAGGGCAAAAAGAAAAAAAGAAAAAGCTTAAAAAATATTAAGATTGGGAGCAGCTAGGTGGCACAGTGAATGGAGCACTGGCCCCAGAATCAGGAGGACCTGAGTTCAAATTTGACCTCAGACACTTAATACTTACTGTGTGACCTTGGGCAAGTCACTTAACCCCAACTGCCCTGGCTTCCCCCCTCCAAAAAAAAAAAAGACCAAAAAATAACCAAACATTAAGACCTAAAGCAGGAGCGGCCAGGTGGCGCAGTGAATAAGAGCACCAGCCCCAGCTACAGGAGACCTGGGATCGGTTCCGGCCTCAGATACTTAACACCCACACAAAATAACTGGCCCTGTAACCTTGAGCAAGTTACTTAACCCTAATTGCTTTAAAAAAAAAAAAAAAAACCCTAAAGTAAAAAGGGAGCTAAGAAAATACTGAGGTGCTGAGAAGTTAAAAGTCCCCAAATGAAATATATCACAAGTACATCTGATTGCCAAATCATTAGACCACAGTGTTTTCCTATTTTTCAATATATTAGTTGGTTTATCTGACTGTTTTGTATTCTTTCTATTTTTTTTATTTTAAATAATGTTATCTGTCAAAAGGCTGAGTCTCTGGGTAGGAAGATGGGGAGGGATACTAGGAGAAATGTAGGCAATGTGAAAACAAAAGATGTCAATAAAATCATTTTTAAAACAAAAAATACTTGTTAATTGACTAATTGATAATGCACTCCAGGCACAAAGAATAGGCTGAAAGGGACCTCGGAGATTACTGCAATTCAACAAACATTTTCTCAACATCTATTGTGCCAGAACTAGATTGTAGGTTCTAAGAATAAAAAAACAAAAGTGAATTAACACATGCCCCCAAAGATTTTATACCCTACTAAGGAAAAGCAATATATATAGAGAAAATAAAATACAAAATCTATTATTAAATAAATACAAAGTAATCTCTCCTGAACTTTTGTAATTACCATCTAACTCATCTCCTTGTCTCAAGTCTCTCCCCACTCCAACCCATCCTTCACAACTCCCAAGGTGATTTCTTCTGAGTTACTGGTCTGACCATGACAACTCCCCTCTTCAATGAGCTCCAGTTACTTTCAGGATCAAATATAAACTCCTCTCTTTGGCATTTAAAGCTCTTCATCACCTTATCCTTCCCTTTTCACTTTCCCAGTCTTCTCCACTTCCATATACTCTACAATCCAGACACACTAGCTTACTTAAAATTCCTTGAACAGCACACTTCAACTCCCTTCTTCTTGCCTTTCCCTGGGCTGGCTATTCTCCACACCTGGAATACTCTACTATTTCACATCCACCCCCAATCCCACCCCACCCTGCAATGTCCTTCAACTCATAAGTCACACCTTCTGTGGGAGGCTGACTGCTAAATTCTTTCCCTCCTGTATTACCTGCCAGCTACTATGTATATATCTTGTATGTGCCTAGCTATTTATACATTTTTTCCACCATTAGAACGTCTGCTCCTTGAGAGAAGAGACTGTTTTTGCCTTTCTTTGTATCCCAGGGGTTTAAAGCACACATCAAGTGCCTAGTAAATACTTCCTGACTGACGATACAAAAACCTTTCTGTGGGAAGTGGCACCTGAGCTATGTGTAGGAGGAAGCTAAGGATTCTGTGAGATGTGAGCTGGCAGAGGGCAGAATTCACGACAATGGGAAAAGCCTATACAAAAACACAAAGCCAAGACACAGACTGCCCAATATAAAGACTAATAAGTAGGCCAGTTTGATTGAAACCTAGAACAAGGCAAAGTAATATTATATCAGTATATTAAAAAAAAAAGAGAGATCTGGTCCAAGCCAATCATTTTACAGAGCAGAAAACTAAGTCCCAGAAAGGTGAGAAATAACACAACAATTAGCAGTCCAATCAGACTGAAGGCTAGAATACAGAAGGGATTGTTTTAAGAAAAGGCTGAAAAAGTTGGGAGACATCAGACTGCAAAAGAACTTTAAAAAAAAAGGTTAACGAAGTTGGATTTTACTTGAGAAGCAATATGATCATAGGACTGTAAATACAAAGATGGATGAGACCTCAGACTACAATAGGAAGCCATTCAAGAGTTTGAAGCAGAGGAATGACATGATCGGACCTGTGCATATGGAAGATTACTCTAGCAACAATTTGAAATATGAATTAGAGGTGGGAAAACCGGTACAGCAGATTGCTTCCTGCCTCTTGGAACCCCCTTCTTTGCCAAGGGTGTTTAGAAGTGGAGCTTATGGAGTTTAGGATGTAAGTAAAGGCAGAAGGATTTACATAAAGGAAAGCTAATTTTAGTAACATTATTAGAATTATTTCTACCTTAAGTCGGAGTAAAGAAGGTAGAATGACGATGATGATGATAATAAATTATCCAACTGATCCAACCCTTCTTAAGAGCAATTTGGAACTATGCCCAAAGGGCTAAAAAATTATTGCATACCCTTTGATCCAGCAACACCACTACTAGGGCTGTATCCCAAAGAGATCACAGAAGTGGGAAAAGGACCCGTATATACAAAAATATTTATAGCAGCTCTTTTTGTGGTGGCAAAGAATTGGAAATCAAGGGAATGCCCATCAATTGGGGAATGGCTAAGCAAGTTGTGGTATATGAATGTAATGGAAAACTACTGTGGTATAAGAAATGAGGAGCAGACAGACTTTATAATAACCTGGAGAGACATATAAACTGATGCCAAGTGAGGGGAGCAGGATCAGGAGAACATTGAACACAATTACAGACACATAATATCTGTGATGACTGACCCTGATAGACTGGCCTCCTCTCAGCAATGCAAGGCCAAAAGACAACTCCAAAGGACTCATGATTGAAAAGGAGATCCACATCCAGAGAAAGAATTACAGAGTTTGAATGCAGATTGAAGCAAACTACTTTCTCTCTCTTTTTCATTTTGCTTTGTTTCTTCTTTCTCAGTATTCATTCCATTGGTTATAATTCTTCTTTACAACTTGACTAATGTTTAATGTGAAGGTATATGTAGACATTTTTCTTTTTTGTTTCCTTTATTTTAATTGCATAATATGGCATCATCTTTCAAGAAATTATCAAAGAAAATTTCCCTGATATTCTAGAAACAGAGGGGAAAATAGAAATCGAAAAACTCCACCAATCATCTCCTAAAAGAAATCCCACAAGGAAAATTCTCAAGAATATTGTAGCCAAATTCCAGAGTTCCCAGGTCAAGGAGGAAATATTGTAAGCAACCAGAAAGAAACAATTCAAATACTGTGGAAACACGATCAGGATAACACAAGACCTAGCAGTTTCTACATTAAGAGATCAAAGGGCTTGGAATACGATATTCCAGAGGTCAAAGGAGCTAGGACTAAAACCAAGAATCACCTACCCAGCAAAACTGAGTATAATGTTACAGGTTATATGGTCATTCAATGAAATAGAGAACTTTCAAGTAACTCTTGATGAAAACACCAGAGGTGAATAGAAAATCTGACTTTCAAATACAAGAATAAAGAGAAGCATGAAAAGGTAAACAGGAACAAGAAATCTCAAGATACCTATTAAAGTTGAACTATTTACATTCCCACATGGAAAGATGATATTTGCAACTCATGAGACAGATCTCAGTATTAGGGTAGTTGGAGGTAATACATACATACATACATACATATATATACACACACATACATACACATACGTATATATACACACACACAGAGGGCCAGACACATGGTGAATTGAGTAAGGGATGATATCTACAAAAATAAAATCACAGTGTATGAGAGGACTGCACCGGGAGAAAGAGAAAGGGGGAGGTAGAATGGGATAAATTATCTCACATAAAAGAGGCAAGAAAAAGCTTTCACAATGGAGGGAAAGAATGGGGAGGTGAGAGGGAATAAGTGAACCTTATTGTCATTGGATTTGGCTTAAAGAGAAAATAACATATACATTCAATTGGGTATGAAAATCTATCCTACCCTACAGGAAAGTAGAGAGGAAGGGGATGGGGAGGGGATGATAGAAAGGAAAATGGAGTAATCAGAAGCAAAGACTTTTTTTTTCTCTTTTTATTAAATTACTTAATTTGTTTATTTTTAGTTTTCAATATTCACTTCCATAAGTTTTAAATTTTCTCCCCCTCCCTCCCCAAGATGGAATACAATCCGACATAGGCTCTACATGTACATTCCTATTAAACACATTTTTACATTAGTCATGTTGAATAGAACTAACGGGAGAAACCATGAGAAAGAAAAAAAAGCAAAAAAACAAAACAAAACGAAAATGGCCTGCTTCATTCTTTATTCCAACTCCATAATTCTTCCTCTGAACATGGATGGTATTTTCCATCATGAGCCTTTGGAATTTTTTAGGTCCTTGAATTGCTGAGAAGAGCTAAGCTTATCAATGTCAGTCACCACACATTGGGGCTTTTACTGTGTACAAAGTTCTCCTGGTTCTGCTCACTTCACTCAGCATTAGGTCATATAAGTCCTTCCCGGTTTTCGTAAAGTCCATCTGTTTATCATTTCTTACAGCACAATAGTATTCCATTACATTCATACACCACAACTTATTCAGCCATACCCCCAATTGATAGGCATCCTCTCAATTTCCAGTTCCTGACCAACACAAAAAGAGATGCTATAAATATTTTTGTACACATTTTTATGACCTCTTTAGGATAAAGCCCTAAAAGCAGTTATTACTGGGTCAAAAGGGTATTCACATTTTCATAGCACTTTGGGCATAGTTCCAAATTACTCTCCAGAATGGTTGGATCAGGTCAGAGCTCCACCAACAGTGTTCCAACTTTCCTACATCTTCTCTAACATTTGTTATTTTCCTGTTTTGTCATGTTAGCCAATTCAATAGGTATGATGTGGCACCTCAGAGTTGTTTTGATATGCATCTAAATCAATAGTGATTTAGAGCATTATTTCATATGACTATAGATAGTTTTAATTTCTTCTTCTAGAAATTGCCTGTTCATATCTTTTGACTATTTATCAATAGGGGAATGACTTGTATTTATATTTTTGACTCAATTCTCTATATATTTTATAAATGAGGCCTTTATCAGAGACACTAGTGGCAAAAATTCATCCCCAGTTTTCTGCTTCCCTCCTAATCTTGGCTGCATTGGCTTTGTTTGAGCAAAAATTTTTCAATTTGGGGAGGCTAGATGGAGCAATGAATAGAGCACTGGTCCTGGAGTCAGGAGTTGCCTGAGTACAAATTTGGCCTCAGACATTTAACACTTACTAGCCATGTGACCTTGGGCAATTCTTTTCACCCCAACTGCCCTTTCTTACCCCCTCCAAAAAGCAAAAAAAAAAAAAAAATCAATTTAATGTAATAAAAATTATCCATTTTGCATCTCCTAATGTTCCCTATCTCTTGTTTGGTCATAAATTCCTTCATTATCCATAAATCTGATGGATAAACTATTCCTTGCTCCCCTAATTTGTTTTTAGTATCAATCTTTATATCTAAATCATGTACCCATTTGGACTTTATTTTGGTATATAGTGTCAGATGTTGGTCTATGCCCAGTTTCTGCCATACTGTTTTCCAGACTTCTCAACCCATAAAGGCCAAAAAGAAAGTAAAAGGTCAGTCTGGAACTGTTGGAACTAGGGGGAGAAGAGCACAGTCCAGCCTCTGCCCCCAGGGTGAGAAGTGGCGCAGGGTGCCACGGCTGCAGCGTGGATGTTTTCAGAGCTTTTGGCCTGCAGAATGTAGAGTGACCAGGTAACCATTCAGAGAGTAATTGCTCTTGCTTTAACCTGCTTGGATCTAGATCACGGTCTTGAGTGGTGGTCCTGGGATGTGGCCAGTGTGCCAGAGCTTGTTGAGGGCTGCAGAGAAGGTACCCCCCTAATAGCTCTGGCAGATGCAAAAACCCTAGCGTTTTGGGACATAGCTCTCTGCAATCTGTAAACAGAATTCTACTGTGGCAAAGAGCTCAAAAGTCAAGTAATTGGCTGGCAGTATGAGCAAGCAGAGAAAGCACAAAGACCACAGAATCATTTTTTGGAGAAAAAAAGGATCAAAGCATGGAACAGGAAGAAGACAATGAAGCAGAACTCCTGCATTAAAAGCTTCCAAGAAAAATAAGAACTAGTTACAGGCCATGGAGGAGCTCAAGAAGCATTCTGAAAATCAAGTAAGAAGAAAAATTGGGAAGAGAAATGAGAATGATGCAGGAAAATCAGGAAAAGCAAGTCAACAGCCAGCTAAGGGAGAGCCAAAAATACACTGAAGAAAATAACATCTTAAAAAATAGACTAACTAAAATGGCAAAAGAGGCCCAAAAAGCCAATGAGGAAAAGAAAGCTGAATTTGCCAGTTGGAAAGGAATTTCAAAAATTCACTGAAGAGAATAACTCCTTCAAAATTAGATGGGAGCAATTGGAAGCTAATGACTTTATGAGAAATCAAGATATTATAAAACAGATCCAAACAAATGAAAAAATTGAAGGCAATGTGAAATATCTCATTGGAAAAACCACTGACCTAGAAAATAGATCCAGGAAAGATAATTTAAAAATTATTGGACTACCTGAAACCTATGATCAAAAAAAGAACCTAGACACCATCTTTCAAGAAATTATCAAGCAAAACTGCCCTGATATTCTAGAACCAGAGGGCAAAATAGAAATGGAAAGACTTCACTGATTGCCTCTTGAAAAAGATCCCAAAAAGAAAACTCCTAGGAATATTATAGCCAAATTCCAGAGTTCCCAAGTCAAGGAGAAAATACTGCAAGTAGTCAGGAAGAAACAATTTGAGTATTGTGGAAACACAATCAGGATAGCACAAGACCTAGCAGCTTCTACATTAAGAGATCAAAAGGCTTGGAATACGATATTCCAGAGGTCAAAGGAGCTAGGACTAAAACCAAGAATTACCTATCCAGCAAAACTGAGTATAATGCTACAGGGGAAAATATGGTCATTCAATGAAATAGAGGACTTGATGAAAAAACTGGAGCTGAACGGAAAATTTGACTTTCAAATACAAGAAGAGAAGCATGAGAAGGTAAACAGGAAAAAGAAATCATAAGGAACTTATTAAAGTTGAACTATTTACATTCCTACATGGAAAAACGATAATTCTTATTCATAAGACTTTTCTCAGTATGAGGATAGTTGAAGGGAATATGTGTCTATATGTGTATAGGAGGGTTTTTTGTATATAAATATGTGAGTGCGGGTATATGTATATGTTCCTGTATACATAGACAGAGGGCACAGGATGAGTTGAATATGAAGAGATGATATCTAAAAATTAAAATTAAGAGGTGAGAGAGGAATTTATTGGGAGAAGGAGAAAGGGAAAGATAGATTAGGGTAAATTATCTCATATAAAAGAGGCAAGAGAAAACTGTTGTGTCTTTTATATGAGATAACTTACCCTAATGTAGGGGAAGAGCAGGACGGTGAAAGGGAAGGGAATGGGACAACCTAATTCTCATTGAATTTGTCTTAAGGAGGGAAAAACATACATACTCAATTGGGTATCTTACCCTACAGGAAAATAGGGGAGTATTTAAGAGGGGGGATGATATGCAGTGAGTAAAACTCACTGCTGGCCCTGGAGTCAGAAGGACCTGAGTTTGGTTCCAGCCTCAGACACTTAACAACCACACAAAAGAACTAGTCGTGTAACCTTGGGCAAGTTACTTAACCCCAATTGCCCTCCCTCCCCCCCAAAAAAAGAGGAGGGATGATAGAAGGGAGGATAGATTGGGGGAGAGGGTAGTTAGAAGCAAACTTTTTTTTTTTGCTTTTTGGAGGGCAATTGGGGTTAAGCGACTTGCCCAAAGTCACACAGCTAGTAAGTGCGTCAAGTGTCTGAGGCCAGATTTGAACTCAGGTCCTCCTGACTCCAGGGCCGGTGTTCTATTCACTGAGCCACCTAGCCACCCCAGAAGCAAACATTTTTGAAAAGGGATAGGGTCAAAGGAGAAAATAGAGTAAGTGGGGGGTGAGACAGAATAGAGGGAATTATAGTTAGTCTTTCACAATATAACTACCATAGAAATGTTTTGTGCACCTACACATGTACAACCTATTTTGAATTGGTTATCTTCCCAGTGGGGGTGGGTGAGAAGGGCAAAAGGGAAAAAATCTGGAACTCAAAAGTTTTAAAAACAAATGTTTTTAAACACTGCTTTTTCTTTTTTAACATGCAACTGGGAAATGAGATATACAGGCACCGGAGGTATAGAAATCCATCTTTCCCTACCAGAAAGTTTGGGGGGGTGGGATATGAGGGAGGATATAAGAGAAAACAGACTGAGAGAGGGGGTTTTCAGTAGGCTCACTATTTTGGGGAGGGGGTAGGAGAAAGACGGTGAGAAAATTTGTAACTCAAAATCTTGTGGAAATGAATGTTGAAAACTAAAAATAAATAAATTGGAAAAAATTTGTATTACTGTCATTATGACTATTACAATAGATACAGGTGACAAAATTTGATCTGGGTTGTGAAGGAAGTCAGGAATTCTCAGTGAAAAAGATGATGCACTTCAGGCATGGAGGGCAGACTAAGCAAAAGCTTAAAGATGGAAAATAGAACATCGTAGTGGAGAAGAGCAAATAGGCCGGTACTACTGGACTCAAGAATACACAGAAGGAAATAAAGAATAGAAAAGCATGAAAGCCCAAATTCTGGGAAATTTTAAATGCCAAAAAAAGAATTTTATAATATGATCCTACAATAAGGAACTACTATTTGGCAATTAAGCTCTTGACAAGAAGGGCCCTGTATTTCCTATTTTATTTTACATTGTTTCTCCAGTCACACTGGCCTCTTTGCCAAGTGTTTCCATCCCTTTACAGTAACTTATCCCCTTGTCTTGAATGCTCCTCCTTCTCACCCCAACATTTTAGAATCCTTGGCTTCTTTCAAGACTTTGGTTAAAACATCATCTACAACAGAGCTGTCAAACTCACAGCCCTCTGGCTGCCAGAAGCCTTCAAGTCTCGAGTGGCAAAAAATATCCAAAACAGATAAAAATTTAACTGGGAAGTGTTGAATAAAATAAATAAAAATATAATACAACATAAATAATGTTCATTTGTGAGGTTTTTAAGTCAATATGAAGCCACAGAGATTCATTTCAATACGTGTTTGACACCACTATTCTATTAAAGACCCATCCCAGTCCCACTTGTTACTCACCTTCCCCTCTAAGGTTACCTTTCTGAATATATATTGTATCTTTATACACATGCTGTCTCCTCCATTAGAAAATGAGCTTCCTGAAATCAAGGTTCTGTTCAACTTTTCTTCATAGTCCTAATACTTAGAAGGGTGCTTAACACATAATAAACATTGATAAATACTTACTGACTGACTGCACTTGATGAGAAATACCAAGTATTCATAAGTCTAGAAAGACATGTTACATCTTTAATATAATACAATATAACATAATGACTTTTAAGATACTTCACTATGGAATACCTTGAATAAAAGTTCTTAAAAGAAAAAAGGTCTATTTCAAGTATATAGCCATACATAAACTATATAAACCATCACTTGCCTAATATCTCAAGTAATTCTCAATTTAATTTCTTTCATTTGGTCAAGGAATAATATTGTTTCCATCTCAGTCACATGGATTCTCAAAAAGTTTACACAGTAAATGTGGCCAAATCTGAATCCAAGCCAACTCACTAAAACTAGAAAGTATCAAGAGCACTACCTAAGAGACACACTAACTTCATTTTTCTGTAACAAAACAATTACTTTTTGTTTTTTTGGAGGAAAGCTATTGGCCAGACACAAGCTATGACAAAGGTTTAAGAAACATCACACTTCTATTATCACCTTCATTCATGATCCATACAGACAAAATAAAATTCATAGATTCTTCAAGAGAAAACAAGAGTGAAAACTTCTTCATGAAAATTTCTTGGATATCAACCTAAACATCTATCTTCATTCAGTTGAATAACACCTTCCACATCATCATGCCCATCCCATTTCAATGACTCTAACTCCTGAGTTGCTACTATTCAATCCTGGTTTTCCATCCCCCCCCAGGGACTGTGCCCTTATTCCCATTATTCTCAACCCAACCTCTCCAAAGTCTCTCTTTAAAGTTACTCAAATCTAAAACTCTGTGATCTCTTCAGTGATTCTTCAATAATTAACAAACTTTCACCCTTTAGCAATCTCACCATCTCAATTCCCGTCCATCCACTCCCGCAATCCCATCCTCCTCTTATTCCTACCTCCCCCTCAACATACAACACAAAAGCCACTCACTGTGTTCTCTAGAATGCTTGCTCCATAGGTAACAAACTCCTCCATAGCCTTGGCCTTCCTATCTTTCCAGTCTTCTTACACCTTTCTCCATATTACACACTCTGAGATCCAGTGACACTAGGCTCTCTTTGCAGTTCCTTACACAGAACACTCCATCTTTCAACTCAGCGTATTTTGACAGGCTCTCCCCCTTGTGACTGGAATGATCTCCTCATCCTAGGTTCCCTGGCTCCTTTTGATTCTCAGCTAAAGTACTACCTTCTTCAAGATGCCTCCAATCTACCTTAGTCTTAATGCCTTCCCAGTGAGATTACCACCCCCAATTTTTCCTTTATATTTCTTGTCTATACTTTGTCTCTCCCATTAGATTGTGAGATCTATTTTTTACCATTCTGTGTATATTCAGTACTTAGCAGAGTGCCTACTACATAGTAGGTACCTAATAAATGCTAACTGAATGCTTAATTTGAGTATGTATGACCAAGATACATCTTCACATAAAATGCAATCAATTCCTAATGATTTAGGAGGAAGTTCAAGAATAAGGAGACCAGAAGGGAGAAGGAAGGAAAATGAAACTTGTAAGGAGAAAATGCCTTCCTAAAAAATATAGGCAGGTACAGCTAGGTGGTGCAGTGTATAGAGCCTGAGTTCAAATTTAGCCTCAGACACTTGGCACTCACTAGCTGTGTGACCTTGGGCAAGTCATAGTCCCAAATGCCTTGCCTTCCCCCCTCCAAAAAAAAAGTGTGTGTATGTTGTGTGTGTGTATATTTTTACTATTACAAGGAAAATTATAAGTCATACACACAGTCTAAAGTAGTGACACCCACCAAAAAGATAATCATTTTATACTATAGATGTCTTGATAATCCTGAAAAATTAAACTTACGTTTCCTTAAAACTGCATTCTATTAATGCTACACAAAATTGACTAAAACTTATATAAACACTAAACTATCATTCAATTTGCATTACAGAAAATTTCTTCTTAGCTATTAAAGAAGTAGAAAGGCAGTCAGTCAATCAGTAAATATTTATTAAGCTCTTCCTATGTGCCAGGTACTGGTTAAGTGCTGGGAATACAAAAAGAGGCAAAAGACAATCCCTGCCCTTGGGGAGCTCTCAGTATAATGGGGGAAATAAGCAAATATATAGACAAACAAAATGGATACAGGATAAACAGTAAATAATTAACAGAAGGAAAAGGGGTTTGGGAAGGATTCCTGTAGAAGATGGTGTGTGCACCCCAAAAACTGTATGCAACAGAAATCCTTACCCAAATAATACTCAGAGGTTTCTCAAGGTAGGAAGCAGAAAAGAATGGTTTATTTACAATCTCGAGAAAGGGCCACCCTCCTGAGAAATGGTCAGGGAGGAGAAGCAATTTACAAAAGGAAATGGTGAAGTTACAAAGCCCTAATGCAGAATTCTCCCCCAACCCCTTCCTGACCCTTTTCTTCCACTGGCTGGAAAATGGGTGTACAATCTATCTCAAGTACCGGAACAAGCAAACAGTAGATCACCCAATGTATGTTTGAGAAAGCAATTCTGTCCTTATTTGACATATCTTGTGCTGAGGTGGCACTGGGGAGGGTCTCCATTGCTCTAAGTCCCAGATGCCTGTAAGGTCAGATGACCTCTAAACTTAGGCCTAATGGATGCTGAAGCCACTCTGGATTTGATTTTTCAGAATGGGGAAACTTCACTGCAAATTATCACTCACAATGGGACAAAATTAAGTTGGGCCTTAAAAGAAGCTAGAGAAGCCAGGAGGTTGAGGATATAGAGCATACCAAACATAGAGTACAGCCAGAGAAAATGCCTGGAGCCATAAGATGGTGTGTCTTATTCTTGAAACAGCAAGGAAGCCAGTGTCAATAAGCACCCTAGCGAGTATTCAAGGAAGAGTACATGGGAGTACATGGTAATAGAGATACTCAAAGGGAGTACATAGCAGGGAGTTAGGTGTAACAAGACTGGAAAAACCAAAGACAGTTAGGATACGAAGGGCTTTAAATGATAAACAGAGCAATCTGTATTTAGTCTTACAGTCAATAAGGAACCACCGGAGCTTACTGAGTGGAGGTGGGTGGTATGGTTGGACCTGAGCTTTAGGAAAACCACTTTGGCAGCCGAATGGAAGACAGAGTGGGGAAAGACCTTAAGCAGGCTGATAGACCCACCAATAGTCAATTACAATTGTCAAGGAGTAAGGTGATGAGGATGGTAGTGTCAGAGGACAGTAAGGGGCCTTTCTGAGAGAGGCTGCAAAAGTTAAAATTGGCAGGTCTTGACCACAGATTGGATATGGTGGGTGAGGGAGACTGAGGAATCTGAAATGATACCTAGGTTTTGAGCCTGAGGGACTGGGAGGATGGTATTGCCCTCTACAGCAATAAAGAAGCTAAGAGAGGGAGAAGGTTTAGGGGAAAAGATAAGGAGTTCTATTTTGGACATATTGATGTTATGATGTTTACTGGACAGCTGGTTAAAGATGTCTGAAAGTATGATGCCCATCTGATGTACAAGACATGAGACTAAAGATCAACAAAAATATTGGGACAGGAAAGATAGATTTGAGAATCATCAGCATAGAGATGGTAATTAAATCCACAGGAGATAAAAAGAGATCACCGAGTAAAGTAGCATAGATGGAGAAAAGAAGACAGAAGACAGAATTCAATGAGACACCTAGGAATAGAAGGCATGATCTGGTGAGAATCCAACAAAGGAGATTAAGAAGGAGCAGTCTGACAAGAAGAAGGAGAAACATGAGAGTGGTATCATGAAAACCTAAAGAGATTATCAAAGGGAAGAAGATGATCAACAGTATGAAAGGCTACAGAGTGGTTGAGAAAAATGAAGATTGAGAGAGAAGCCCACTGGATTTAGAAAAGGTTATTGGATTCAATAGGTCAACTAGGTGGCACAGTAGACAGAGAACCAGGACAAGAATTAGGAAGATCTGAGTTCAAATCCAGCCTCAGATACTTACTAGATGTGTGATCCTGGGCAAGTTATTTAATGGTGTATGCCTTAATTTTCTCATGAACTGGAGAAGAAAATGGAAAACCACTGCAATATCTCTGCCAAGAAAACCCCACATGGGGGCATGAAGAGACAGATATGACTGAAACAACTAAACAACAACAAGAAATGAACCCCTTTGACAGTCTGATAAAATATATCAACTCCTCAGAATAATATTTTAAAATGCATAAAATACACAAGGTTACAAAGAAAACCAACTATATTAAAATGCAGTTAGCAAAATAATTTTTTAAAGTTCAAGGAACCTAAGTTAAGAAGAACCTGTAGACTTGAATTTCTCTACAATCCCATCCAAGGCTCTAACATTCCATGGTTCTATGCTGAATAGTTCTGCAGTACTACAAACCCTGAGAAAAGATATAATAAAGGTTATAATAAACAAATGAATACAATGTGATCTAAACATTGCAGCAACTTTAGAAATTACCTACACTGCAGTCCATCCAGTCATTATTCCTCTAGTCTATGCACATTCAAAGTCAAAAGTCAAAGTTAGATCTATCTCTAGGAAATTATTATATCAGTTATACTGTTAAGGGAATATACTTACATATTCTAGTTCATTATACCCCTCCAACCAAAGGATATTTCTAGAAAATAACAGGCCCATGGTGGGGGCGGGGGGGAAGGGAGGAGGGAGATGGAGCCATTTTGACATCTAATACATCTAAATTCCCATGACTCTCAGCCAAAGATTTTATAGAATTCCAATAGAAAAAAAAAACATTTGTTTTCTGACATAAAAAAGTTCGAACCTATATAAATTTTACTTAATTTAAAAGGATCATAGTTTTCAATCTTAAGTCAAGCAAATGGATAAATCTATATGTTCTACACTTAAAACTTACATTTTAATTTCCTCATGTTTTCAATGAACTTGAATACATTTTCAACACAAGATTAAAATGTTTAAAGACCCCTACATAGTTTGACATTTAAATTTGTAAATGAAAAAATGAATGAATTCCAAAAAACAGGAAGCATCTAAGTGGCCCAGTGTGCTGGGCCTAGAATTAGAAAGACCTGAGTTAAAATCCAACCTCAGATAACTCCTCCCATGTGACCCTGGGCAAGTCATTTAAACTCTGTCGGCCTCAGTTTCCTCAACTCTAAAATGGGAAAAATACTAGCATCTACCCCTCAGGGTTATTGTGAGGCTCAAATGAGGTAATATTTTTAAAGTGCTTTACAGGATGCCTGGTACATAGTAGGTGTTTAATAAATGCTTATTTCCTTCGTTCCTTCTTTTCTTCCCAAGAATTTCATAGTTGAAAGGAACCTTCCAACTTGTATTTATTTGAGCCACAATGTGCTTCTCACATCTTTAACAAGTGGTCATTCAGCCTCTTCTAGAAGACCTACAAGGATGGGGAAACCTTGTGGTAGCACCTCAGTGAACATTGAGTTAAATAATCAATAGCCAGGTAAAATGACACAAATTTCCCAAGAGTTGCTAAACTCAAAAGGTATCCTGGTCTGAAACTTTCAAACCAAAAAATAAAGCTCCAAAAGTAAATTTTAAAGTATTAACTCAGAGCTGGTTGGTAGTTTTAAACCATGAGAAACACCATCTGATCTTTATCATCAGGGGGGTGGTAATTAAAGAGCTATCCCATTGGCAACCTCAAAGCAAAGAAAGCCAGAGAAAGCTAGACTCTGAGTCAGGGAGCTCTGAGTTCAATTCTCCCAAAGAAACAGAAGAACTGAGTGACCTTGGGCAAGTCTCTAATCCTCTTGGTAACCACCTCAGGGAAACTCTTTTAAGAACAGGAATGGCAAAGAAAGCACTGATCTGCATCAGTGGAGGGAGTTTCCTTCCTAGGATTTTGCTAGATAAAGCTTTCTTTACCTGAGGCCCAGGAACTTGGTCTTTCTCCCTCCTCATAGTGACAACCACATTTCAACATAACTGGTTTCCTTTGTAACCCTATGTTTTTATTTTATGCACTTAAAAACATTATTCTGATGAAGGCTCCACAGAGTTCACAAAAAAGCCATAGAAATCTATAACACAAAACAAGATTAAGAACTTTTGCTCCACACAGATGAAATCATAAATTTAAGCCTCTCCTGACAATTTTTTTAAAAAATTTTGTGCTTTTGGCCTAAAGAATTTGAAGTTTTGTTCTATTAGATTAAGAAGACCAATATCCTAAAATCAGAACCAAAAAAAGGGGCACATTTAACACAGAAACAGAAAGAATTGTAAACATCTAGTTTATTTCATGTAGAAATCATGAAGTGTACCTATTGGGGTACACTTCTAGGTAGCACAGTGAATAAAGCACCAGCCCTGGAGTCAGGAGGGCCTGAGTTCAAATCCGAACTCAGACACTTAACATTTACTAGCCTTGTGATTTTGGGGAAGTCACTTAACCCCAATTGCCCTGCCCTCCCCCCTTCAAAAAATAAAAAACAAACAAAAAAAAAAAGAATTGTACCTGTGACATCCTAACAAAAAGATAATCAGCCTTCATTTGAAAGCAGTGATGAGGACTTCATTATTCTCTGAAGTAATCTATCCCATTTTTAAGCAATTCTAAATGACAGATTTTTCCACAGTTTGTGCTACAAGATACCTATCTCTATTACTAAAATTTGCTCCAACTAGTAAAATGTCTATTCTCTTTAACAGAACAGGTCTTCAAAAGTCAGAATAATAATAACTAACGTTAATATAATACTTTCAAGTTTGAAAAGCACTCATATATTAATTCATTTGATTCTCAAAATAATCCTGTGAGAAAGGCATTATTATTATACCCATTTTAGAGATAAGGAAACCTAGTCTGAAAGAAGTTAAATGCCTCACTCAGGAATATACAACTAATTAAACTGGTTCACTATTATCATTTCTTTTCCTCTCAAGTCTTTTTTTCCACTAGGCTAATAAACCTTTCTAATTCTATTAATTGATCTTATGGATGATTTTTTGAACTGCATATTATTGGCTTAGTTTTTATTTTTTCTCGTGTTTTATTTTGCTTTTACTATATTTTTAGTTTGCAACATTCACTTTTATAAGATTTTGAGTTCTGAAGTTTTCCCCTTCCCTTTCCTCCCTCCCCAAAACAACATGCAATCTGATATAAGCCATTTATGAACAATCATATTAAACATATTTCCACACCAGTCATGTTGTAAAGAAGAATTAGAACCAAAGGGAAAAACCACAAGAAATAAAAAGAGAGAGAGAAAATAGTATGCTTTGCGGGGCGGCCAGGTGGCTCAGAGAGTAAGAGCACCATCCCCAGAGTCGGGATGACCTGGGATAGAATCCGGGCTCTGATACTTAGCACCACACCCAGAAATAACTGCCCATGTAACCTTAAGCAAGTTACTTAACCCCAATTGCTTTAAAAAAAAAAAAAAGAAAGAAAGAAAATAGTATACTTCAATCTGCATTCAGACTCCTTAAGCTCTTTCTCTGGATGTAGATACTATTTTCCATCTTTAGTCTTCTGGAACTGTCTTAGATCATTGAATTGCTGAGAATAGCACTGTTACTGTATACAATGTTACCCTGGTGCTGCTCACTTCGCTCAGTATCAGTTCATTTAAGTTTTCCCAGGTTTTTTTGAAATCCTCCTGCCCATTATTTCTTATGGAACAATAGTATTCCTTTACATTCATATACAACAATCTGTTCAGCCATTCCCCTCCAATAATGGACATCCCTTCAATTTCCAATTCTTTGCTATTATGGTATGATTTTTGAGTGATCACTTTCATTAATCTCAGGTGATCATTTAATCAACATTCTTTTGGTCTTTCACTCAGTAAGTTCCAAACCCACCTAACTGTACTATTCAGTATTCAAAAAAGTAAGCAATTTTGTTAAATGCATTGCTGAAATCCAGACAGATTACGTATACAACATTTCTCTAATCTACTAGTCTAGAAACCTTGTCAGAAATAAAAAAATGTTGTTTCATGTGATGTTATTAATGAAACATGCTGACTCAAAATGACTTCCCCTTTGTCCTTTTAAATACTCACAAATTAACCTTTTAATAATATGTTCTAAAATTTTACCAGGAATTGATTAGCATCATAATTTGTCTATAGTTTTAAATATTGTTTATTTCCCCTTTTGGAAAACTGGGATGCCCCATATTCAATTCAATTGCATCTTTACTATTCATCATTATCCTGTAAAGATCATCAATACTAGTTCAACAATTACATAACAATAATAACTAATATATATAGTGTCTTTCTCTTTGCTTATATTTATATCCATAGGACTTAATACATTACTTAGATTATAGTAAGCACTTAATAAATGCTCGCTGGCTTGACATGACCAATGTTTCTCAAGATGCTTCATACGATGTCTCACTTGAACCACATCACTCCTAGTGAAAGTAATAAAGGATGGGTGTTTGTGTGTTTAAACAAATGGGGGGGAAGGGAAGAGGAAAGCCTTTCCCCCTACCCTGGAGAAGTTTGGAGTCATGGAAGGTACTCTGCAGTTTCCTAAAGGCATACTAGTCCGCTCTACTACATATCTGGTTCAACTCTTGCCCCAATTTGTTGTCCATCTAAATACATGTCATAATCTGGGCAACAGACAGCCTTCATCTACTTGGTCTTTCCTATGTGGATGATTAAGTCAATCACTTTTGATTTCTTCCAGGAGGCTCTGCAATAATATTTGGGATTGTGGAAATACAGGTCATGAGAACTGAGTAGTCTGAGAAGCTGGGAAGTTAGGTTATTTGGGAAAGCACCAATGTGCATATTGAAATCCCCTAGTATGAAGACGACTTGGTGTGGAAGGACTATGAACCAGTCACTGAACTCAATGAGAAAGTAAATAACAACCACTAGAAACAGACTGCAGAACAATTTGGGATAATTTGAACCTCAAAGGAGCAGATGGTGCCCAAAGGAGAATCTGGAAGTAGCCATTGGAAGCAAAGAATATTCCATCTCTGCCACAATGATCAACTTAGTATGAGGCTACGAATGAAAGCATAAACATTAAGAGATGACCAAACATGCAGTGTCATCAAGAGAGGCAGATCTCAGTGCCAGAAGATGGAAGGAGAAAGGAAAAATTTTAATATGAGAGCATCTTTATTAATTATAGAAGGAAAAAGCATTCAAGAGATCACAGTGGATGTAGAAAGAAAAGAAGACTTGGGTAGACTAAAGATAGGATGTCTCAATGATAACCACCTTCAAGTAGGCCTGGATTATATGCCTGTTAGCCTGAAAGGACAAGACTACTACTAAATCAAGTCTGACCTTAGGCAAGTCATTAATCCAAGTGACACTAGACATCAGCATCCTCATTCCAAGGAGACTGGATTAGATGGCCTTGGAAGTCCCTTCTAGTTCTAGATAGGTTCTAAGAACCTATTAACCAAGTACCATATACCAAGAAACAAGGCAGGTACTGGTGTTAAAAAGACTTCTAACCAGACTAAAGGTCTTTCTTCAGTGTAATAATTTTAGAATTCATTCAGAATAATAACAGCAGCTAACACATTTTGCTTTGTTTACAAATCACTTTACCTACACTAAATCATTTGGTCTTCACAACAATCTGAGGCATATACTATAGGAATAGTTAGGATAAAAGCATAAGAGAAGCAAACTTACATTTCTCCAATGTAAAGAAAAACTTCCTAAGAATAATAACGTTCCTAATAATGTGTGAATTGGCTGCTTCAGGAGGCAACAGGCTCTTTCCCCAGAGGTTTATAGGTCTTGGCTAGATGAACACTTGCTAGGAATGTGGTAAGGAATTCTTAGTCAAGTACAGGTTGGACTATATGGGCTCTGAGATCTCTTCCAGTGGAGATTCTGTGATTCCCTGAAATATTTGTTGAATTGATTATACTCTAAAAAGTCCTCAAAATAGTTCTTTATTCTCATCTTCTCTATACATTGTTTTTATACTTGGGACATTCATTAGTTTCCATGGTTTTTAAAATTTTGTTTCTAATTATAAGTAAAATAATTTAAAAGTCTAGAGATAATGAGTCATATGTTGTTTCAAAATGTTCTGGCAGTTAAGTATTTATTGCAAGAGATAGAACACCAGGACTGGAGTCAGGAAGATATGGGTTCAAATCTAGACTCAGACACTTAGTAGCTATGTGGTCCTGGGGCTTAACTTCTGTCTCAGTTTCTTCAACTCTAAAATGGGGATAACAACAGCATCTATCTCACAGGGTTGCTGTGAGGATCAAATGACATATTATTTGTAAAGTGTTTAGCATATTACTTGACAAATAGTAGGAGCTATATAAACATTTATTCTCTTACTTTTCTCCTTCTGCTATCACATAAAAAAGGATCACTATCCCCCTGAGGATTAGCATAAATTGAAAAGATTTTGACTACATTTGACAAGAACTCGGAAATTTTGGACAGTTAACCTCCTAATGAAACAACTGCTTACGTAAGACTTTCTTATTAAGCAGGCACTACTACTTAAAAGTTTCATTGTACCCTTTTACTCTTTCCTGTAGATGTCTACCAATTTACCCATTTCTGGTATATAATTCAGACAATTCCCTCAAATCCAATGTCCTCCCATAAACCATTCATTCACAGAAGATCCACAAAGGGTACCAAGGCAGCATATAATCTCAACAGTTGTTATCCCCCACTCTGGTTACATATTTGTCTACTGGCCCTCCTCCTTTATTATATAATTCTTTGATTATACCTTTTACTTGTTTGTTATAATGCACGCTTTTAATTCATATTATAACAGTTCATCAATTCCACTTTTCTCTTCTATGCTTTGTTCCTCAGCAAATAACATTCAGATAAAATGTTTTGTTTGGCCTAATGTTTCTGGAATAGTATTACACTACCTGAAACAGACAATCAATTTCTGCGTATACAGAAACAAATGCAAAAAGTTTCAAATAAGACAATAGGACAAGTCACCTATTTATTTCAATTTAAATGATTTAGATATATTTATTCATTTTAGGTGCCGTATGTAGGTGCCATACGGAATACAATCAATGATGAGTAATGTAATTTGAGTACTAATGGTCTTTCCTTTGGCTCTATTACTTTGTACTGCACTCAAAATAATAAGAGTAGCAGGCATATAGAGGTGTAAAGATTACAAATTATTCTGCTTACTTTAAGCCATTTGGTCTTACACCCCTCTAAAGTGGGTACTACAGGAATTAGCTACATTTTCATATGAGAAAGATAAAATTCCAATTGTTCTCCTCTAGAATTTGCCTAAGGTAAATGTTAGGTTCAGGACTTGAGTACTCTGGATTCAACTTCTGTGCACTTTCTATTCAATGATGCTCTCATGTGAAACAGGTATTAGACTTTTTCTTTTGGGCCCCAGAGGGCAAAACAAAGAATAACAACGGGTAGAAATTGCAGAAATTCAAATTTAGATATGATGTCAAGAAAAAAACTTCCTATCACTTGAAGCTATGCAAAAATGTAATGGGCTTCCATGTTGGGTTTTGGGGGCAATTTTTTGCAATTATGTGTAAAAACAACTTTTTACATTCATCTTTCTAAAATGCTGAGTTCCAAATTCTCTCCCTTCCAATCCCATCCCCCCACTGCAAAGGCAGGCAATTTTATATAGGTTATAGTTATACATGTGCAGTCATGCAATACATATTTCCGTATTAGTCATGTTGTGAAAGAAAACACAGTCATGCACACCCCCCCCCAAAAAAAAAAAAAAGAAAAAGAACGCTTTTTTAAAAGTATGCTTCAATCAGCATTCAAACTCCGTTAAGTTCTTTTTCTGGAGATGGATAGCATTTTTCATTATAGTGCCTTCATAATTGTTTTAGATCATCATATTGCTGAGAATAGCTCAGTCGTTCACAGTTCATCATCATACAATATTGCTATTACTTTTTACAATGTTCTGTTTCGGCTCATTCCACTTTGCATCAGTTCATGTAAGTCCTCCCAGGTTTTTCTAAAAGCATCCTGTTAATCATTTCTTACAACACAATAGTATTTCATCACAGTCATATAACAACTTCTTCAGCTATTCCCCAACTGATGAGCATCCCCTCATTTTCCAATTGATTGTCACCACAAAAAAATAACTACTATAAGTATTTTTAATATATTATGTCCTTTTGCTTTTTTTTTTTTAATTTCTTTGGGCTATAGACCTAGTAGTGGTATTGCTGGGTCAAAAAAGGGTATGCACAGTTTTATAGCCCTTTGGACATAGTTCCAAATTGCTCTCAAGAATGGTTGGCTCAGTTCACAACTCCACCAACAGTGCATTAATGTACCAGTTTTCCACACTCCCTCCAACATTTGTCATTTTCCTTTTCTGTCATATTAACCAATTGTAATTGGCTTTCTTGAGAGTTAATAGGTTCCCCTTCATTGTGGGTCTTCAAGCTGAGCCTAAACGATCACTTCTCAAATATGTTAAGAGTGGAATGGATAAGATATTAACTGAAGTTCCTTCCAAGTCAAATTCTCTGATACTTAAAAGACTCCAAAGTGGAATTTTAATAAAATGTTTTCACAATATTTATCTCATACTGATATGCCTCACTTTATACAACAGACTGATCCTATAGAGAACAAAAGAACCTAGACGTTTATAATTATAATGACCATGCTAGGACCTTTTAAAGAAGAAATATGAGAATGACCCTCCTTCCCCTCTCTGAAGGTCAAAGACTATAGATGCTGAACACTGTAAATGTAGGTCCTGGCTGATATACTGGTTAGTTTTGCTGAACTGCCTTTTCCTATTCTTTTTTTTTTTTAATGTAGGACAGGCAGAAGGAACAAATACCAGGAAATGAAGGTGATAGAAAAAACAAAAATGTCATATACATGGGGCTTTTTAAAAGACTAACCAATAATGTATGTGAGATATATAACATTTGCTTAAAGTAAAATATACTTGTTTAATTAAAACATACTACCACTGAAGAAAATCTGGCTTGGTGGACAGGTAACTAAAAACAGAAATTCTTATTCTGGTTTTAGGTATAGCCTGTCTCTCTCGTCTCTCTTTCTCTGTCTCTCTCTGTCTCTCACCCCCCTTCCCAAAATGTTGCTAAATAAGATGATCAACACATTTGAAGATTAAAGAGTTAATGACAGTAAGGATTCGCTGTGAACAATGAGGTTCTCCCTATATGCTATTTTTGACAGTATTGCAGGGCCTCCTAGAAAAAACCCATACACTTTAAAATATATTGGCCTGACTATCAACACATAAAAGACCATGTGCATAAAGAATGTCCACAGTCTAGATTATAACATGCATTTGGATGAAGAACTCATAAAATCCATCATTATGTAAACCTAGAATAGACAATACAAATGGACAACAAATTGGGCCCAGAGTTGAACGGGAGGAAATTAGGCCTTTAGAAAACTTCAAAACTATTTTAATGACTGAAAGTTTTCACCCCCAAAAAGAGGTCTATCTTCTTAATATCAACATTCTATCAATACTGCTATATGGCAGCAAGACACACAATACGACAGTTTCCAATGAATTAAAAATAAATATCACATAAAGAAGACAATGAAAAGGAACATGGTAGGTGTGAAGAGACATTGAAAAATAATCAAAGAAGAATGGAAGCAAAACACAGAAGGAGCTTTCCAGTAGCATATCCTAAGGATCTGTGCTTGACCTTGTGCTGTTTAAAATTTTTGTCAACATGGATAAAAACAGAGATGGCATGCTTATCAAATTTACATCTAACAAAACCAGGAGAAATACTTAAAACACTTAATGATAAAATAAGCATTCAAAAAAAGACCTTACAGGCAAAAAAACAGAGCTAAATAATAAGATGAAAGCTAATAAGGACAGATGGAAAGTTCTACACTTGGGAAAAACAATGTAAACACCCAAGCAAGCATAAAATAGTGGAACTAGGCCTGGGCAGCAATTTCTCTAAAAAGAATCTAAGTTTTTCTAATTGAAGAGCAAACTCAACATGAATCAACACTGCTGAGAGGCCAGCCTAAACTATAACAAAAATCTAAGACTACATATAGAGGGAATAGTGTGTACAGCTACAGATGTGTATTCTGTACACTGTACTGTGTCCTGTGCACACTGGTGGGAGCACTGTCTTCATGTCTGAGTACAGATTAGAAAGGACACTGATAAGCTAAAGAACATTCCAAAGCAAGGCAATCGGAGTGATGAAAGAGTCTCTCAAGATCATGCCATACGTGGCATGGCTGAAAGAACAAGGGCTATTTATTTAGCCTGACAGAGAGATGACTTAGTGGGGTCATAATGGCTATATTAAAATAACTGAAGGACACTCACACAGAGATAGTAACCTTGTTCATGGCTCCAGAGGGCAGAACTAGGAGAACTGGGTAAATGCTGAAAAGAGACAAATTAAGGCTTGATGTAAGTAAAAAATTCAAAATAAAATATTCAAAAAAAAAATGGGCTGCTTCGGGAAGTTAACTGATCCCAGAGGGGAAGTCAGAATACTCCATACCATTTCCTAATTTGCCATTACTTACTCCCACCACAAGCTTCTCCTTCTTCAAGGTAGCTTTGGCCAAAGCGTATCACTTAATCCACATTCTGGTAGCTGTTTAAGCCTAGGATGTTCCCACTCCTTTCTCAATGAGGTCAGTGGTTAACTCAAATGTTTTTCTCTACTGCAACTCCTTTTACCTTGTACTAGGGAATTTCAATTTTACACACTGATGAAAAACTAGCACTTGGTAAATTTTTAAAAATTAACTTTAAAAAAACTTTATATACATGTTGAAGTTACCTCAAAGACACTAAAATCTCAGTTCTACAGTCTTTTCAACTAGTATAACCTACTTCACCACCACCTCTGCTACACAAAGACAGTCATATCTTTGATCTAGACATTTAAAGTAGTGTAGCTCTGGCTCTCCAATTCCTCACTCCCTTGTCCCATTGATGTTCCCACCCTACCCAACTCCAATACTGAATTGCTCCCATCATCTGTCTCTTTCACACCTACTCACATGCTGCTGAAAGGAAAACACATCTCAAATCCCTGATGAGTGGATGCATTATAAATTTATGTATTCTAATCTCAAATGGGCCTACATTGCAAAAAGGCAGTCCTTCTATTCCTCCATAATCAATTCTCTCTCCTACTCACACAGTGACTGTTGCAAAACTTTTCTTCTCAACCTCCCTTAAAGAAACTCTCCCCTGACATTACCAACTGAGGACTTCACCTAATTCTTCAAAAATGGATCAAGGCCCAACCTGTGGTAGAGCCTTCTGAACTCATATTGGTCTGATCTGCCATAGCTGGACACAATGTACCTTGACCCCAACATAGTGATGTCATTTTGCTCCTTTTCAAGTACAAAAGGACAACAACTAACAATCAAAATGATATTTCTAAAGCACAGATAAAATCATGCTACTACCCTGCCCAAAAAATTCCAATGGCTCCCTATTTCCTCTACGATAAAAGTTCCTCTGATTTGGTATTTACAACTTTACTCCAACACACCTTTCAAGGGTTTTTATTACACATTTTTTCCCTTCATGTACTCTATATCCCAGCCAAAATTTGTTTTTCATAAATGACATCCATTCTCCCTTTTCCACATCTTTACAAGGAGTTTGTCTTACATCTCTAGAACATCTCTACCTCTTAGAATTTCTAGTTTACTTCTAAGCTCAGTTCAATCTCCCTAAATCCTATTTTCAGATACCAACTTCTTTAGCCAGTCGTTTACTTCCTAAATAATCAATTCTTCCCTTTTGCATCTCTTGCCTTCAATGGACAGCAATGTACTGTACCCTCTCTTGCCTCTGAAAGCAAGATTTCCAGCCTCTCACGTGGAAAGGAAACGTAGGGCTGGGGCAGGAGGAGGGAGTCTCTTCCACTTAACTATGTACTTTCTAGCTTTATGAAAGACAACAGGCATAAAAGGGAGCAGGAACAAATTTCATCACCTGTTGCATGGTTTCCAGTGGTCTTCAAACTCCAGAAGGAAGAGAAGAGGTAACTTAGGAGTCTTTCGTATGACCATACATATTCCACAACTTTCTGTACATGACTCCTTCAAGAAGAGGTAAAAGAAAGGAAGCCCAGTCCAACTTCCAGCTCCTGCTGCCTGGTTATGAATGCTTCATCCAAGGTATGTCTACTAAAACTGGATATCCCTCAGGGCTCTGTCCTGGGTCCTCTTCTTTTCTCCCTCTACACTACTTCACTTGGTGATCTCCTCAGCTCCCATGGATTTAACTGCCATCTCTATGCTAATGATTCTCAAATCTACCTTTCCTGCCTCTATCTCCTTGCTGACCTCCAATTCTGTATCTTCAAATGCCTTTCAGATATCTCAACCTAGATGTCTTACAAACATCTTCAAACTCATTATGTCCAAAACAGAGCTCATTATCTTTCCCCCAAACCTCCCCATTTCCTACCTTCCTTATTACTGTCAAGGGTAACGCCATCCTCTCAGTCACCAAGCTCGCACCCCAGGGGTCAGCCTGGACTCCTCAATGCCTCTCACCACTCCCACATGCCCATATCCAAGCTGCTGCCAAAGCCTGCCAACATCACCTTTGTAATCTCTCCCAAACATGTCTCTTTTTCTCTTCTGACACTGCCATTATTTTGGTGCAGGTCCTCATCAACTCACACCTAGACTATTCCAACAGTCTGCTGGGGGTTCTGCCTGCCTCGTGTCTCTTCCACACCAGTCCATCCCCATCCAGCCCACAAAGTGACAGTGCTGGAACAGCAGTCCAAACATGGTGCCCCAATCCTCAATAACATCTTGTGTATCCCTATCACTTCCAGGATCAAATACAAGATTCTCTCTTTGGCATTCAGAGTTTTTGATAACCTAGTCCTGTCTGTTTTCTGTCTTCTTCCACTATACAGCTTCACCCTGCCCTACCCTGTACCACCATTTTCTGTTCTCCTAAGATCACTAACCCATATCAGAACTACTCCCAGGATTTGTCTAATCAGACTTCCTCTATGACTCCTGATGATGACAGCTTTCAAAGGGAACACATGCATCATCTCATATTAGGATAAAAGCAGTTTATTCTTGTTTAGTCCATTATCACTGTTCATGTATGTTTACCTTTTTATGTTTCTTAACTCCTGTATTGGAACTTCAAAGTATTTACACAGTTCTAGTCTATTCATGAAGAATACTTAGAAGTCCTATTTCAATTAATATTCATTTTTTTCTTCTGTAGGATTATATTCAGTTTTTCTGAGTAAGTTATCCTTGGCTGTAAACTTATATTCTTTTGCCCCAGAATATCATTCTAAGTTCTCTGGTCCTTTAGAGTGGTAGCTGCTAAATTATGTGTGACCCTGACTGTGCCTCCTTGGTACTTGAATTCTTTCTTTCTGGCTGTTTGCAGTGTTTTTTCTTGACCTGGAAGCTCTGGATTTTGGCTATAATATTCCTGGGAATTTTCTTTGTGGGGTTACTGGTAGGTTCTTTCTAATTCCACTTCACCTTCTGGTTCTAAGAGATGTGGGCAGTTTTCTATTACTTGTTGGAATATGAAGTCTATGCTCTTGTTTTAGTTCCCCAGGACTTAGCACATAGCAGGTGACCTGGTCATGTCTTTCAGGAAGTTCTTAAATTTTTTTCCTCCTCAATCTATGTTGTCAATTTTTTTTTTTTGCTATGCAATACCTTAACTTTTCTTTTCTTTTTTTTAATCTTTTGACATTATTTTGATATTTCTTTTTGTTTCTTGGAGTCATTGACTTCTATTTGATTCATTCTAATTTTCAGAGAATTTGTTGCTCAGACAGAGTTCTGTACCTCTTGTGCTAAGCTGTTAATTCCCTTCCTTCCTTCCTTCCTTTCTTTCTTCATGTTCTTTGGAAATACTTCTTAGGTCTCTTCCTGAAATACAATTTGTGCCCAAATGAATCACGAGAAGTGGTGATTCCATAGTTTTAACAAGCCTTGGGAAGTTCTCTGATTTGTCTGGGAAACATGTCCCAGGAAGACAAGAGACTACTGTTATTATCTCAATCAATGGCTGCCTCAGGAGAGAATGACCAACCACCACTACTTCTCTACAGTACTTTTTCTGTCCATGGAGGGCAAAAACTGCTTCTTCCTCAAAGCATCCAACTCCATTCTTTTCAGAAAAATAAGACAATTTGCTTTTTAGTTCTAAGTGTATAAATGTCCTATTTCTTCATGTCTTCCTCTATGTGACATTTTTCTACCATCCAAACTCCAAACAAAAGTCAACTTTCCCTTCTTGAACTTAAAAATCATTGAAGCCTTGCTTTTTGGATTTTTTAAAAGGAATATTTCATTGTTCTTGATATAATCTAGAGTACAGTCATATTCCATCATAATGATGACATAATGATCAACTTCAAAGATGGATAAAGTGAACCAATGTTTGTACAAACATTTTAATTGCATAAAGCAGAGGGAGGTTTTGTAACTTGCAGGGTATACGAATAGAAATGATGTTCAATTCTCTTTAATTCATTAGCTGATGTAATATTCCTAAGTTGTAAACTTCCAAGCACAAAACCAACATAAAAAAATTTGCCTTCTAGGAATTAACATTCAGAGTAAAACTCCGATCAAGAAAAAAGCAATAAATATTGCAAAGTGAGAAATATCATATCCATAATAAAGCCATAAAATAAAAATCTGCCAATAGCCAAAAAAAGGGCATCTCTGGCATGGAGAAGTGGCACACTGATACACACAACATACTTTTAAATTTAATCTGCATTACTAATATTTTCCCCATCACTTATTTTAAGTATAAACAATCAACAAAACAATAAATCTAACCCTGATTTGTTTACTAATTTCTGAGGTATAAATGACCATATATGCTGCCTAGTCATATCGATTAATGGCAGACATATACTGGAAGTAGAATGAATAAATAAATGAAGGGATGAAAAGGCTGAGTCCGCAAATATTTATTAAGAACTTATATTTGACAGCAGTGTGCTAAGGGCTGGGCAAAAATACCTTCTCAATTGTGAAAGAATTCACATTCTAATGAAGGATATAAATTTACAGTCAGGTACAGATAGGTACGGTCAGTTCTGTTATGTCTGTCTGAAAACATGAATTTGTTCCAATGCAACTAATATATCAGAGGGAACTGAGTGTAACTTGAATTTCAGTTTGCTTGATTTTGCAACAAGAGGACAAAAACCATCCACAACTGGTTTTATAATTTTCCTTCAAATTTCTTTTCACAATTATTCAAAGGCTCTACCCTTCTAAAGTTGTCTGTGATGTACACTTCAGTAAGCAAAGTTCAGGTCTTTTTCAAGATAAAGTTCCATATTTATTGTACATCTGCTAGTGCAGTAGGAGCTACAGATGGAGTTAAGTTGATGAGCACAAAGCCCACACACTTTCTACCATGGTCAAGTCTTCTGAAGTTGTGGCCCAGAGTAACGAGCCCTCTTTACCTGTAGGCCTTGATTTTGCCGGCTCCAGGCCCCTTGGGCACCAAGGCAGCCTTAGGTCACCAACTACTCAGAAAACTGAGTCTAATTTAAAAGAATACAAGTCTTTGAAGCTTACATTCTTTTTTTTTTTTACTTTTTCCAATTACATGTAAAAACATTTTTTATATTCTTTATTTTTTTGCTTTTCTTTTTGGAAGGGAAAAGCAGGGCAATTGTGGTTAAGTGACTTGCCCAAGGTCACATGGCTAGTAAGTGTTAAGTGTCTGAGCCACATTTCAACTCAGGTCCTCCTGACTCCAGGATGGGTACTCTATTCACTGCGCCACTTAGCCACCCCTTTTACATTCATTTTTTTTAATTTTGAGTTCCAAATTTTCTTCTTCCCTCTCCCCTTCTCCTGATTGATAAGATAAGCAGTTTGATATAGGCTATACCTGTGCAGTCATGTAATACATACTTCTATATTGGTCATGTAGTAAAAGAAAACAGACCCAAAAAAATTTTAGTAAAAAATGGTATGCTTTAATCTACACTCAGATTCCATCAGTTCTTTCTCTACAAGTAGACAGTATTTTACAACATCTGTCCTTCAGAATTGTCTTGCATTTTTGTATTGCTGAGAATAGCTAAATTATTCACAGCTGATCATCATACAATATTGCTATCATATTGTGCAATGCTCTCCTGGTTCTGCTCACTTTACTTTGCATTGGTTCAAGTAAGTCTTCCCAGGTTTTTTCTGTAAGCATCCTGCTCATCATTTTTTATAACACAACAGTATTCCACTAAAATCATATCCCATAACTTCTTTAGCCACTTCCCAACTGAATCACCCTCTCAATTTCCAATCCATTGCCACCACAGAAAAAGAACTACTACAAATATTTTTGTACATATAGGTGCTTCCCCCCCCTTTTTTTTTAAATCTCTTTGGGCTACGAACCAACTGGTCTGGGTCAAAGGTCAAAATACACCATTTTATAACACCATTTTTGAGCATAGAAGCAAATTGCTCTCCAGAATGGTTAGATCAGTTCACAACTCCACCAACAGTGCACTGGCATAACCATTTTCACATATCCTCTCCAATGTTTGTCATTTTCCTTTTCTGTCATATTAGCCAATCTGCTGTGTGTAAAGTGGTATCTCAGAGTTGTTTTAATTTGCCTTTCTCTAACCAATAGTGATTTGGAGGATTTTTTTTCATATGACTATATAGATTTGATTTCTTTGTCTGAAAACTGCCTGTTCATATCCTTTAACCATTTATCAAGTGGAGAATGACTTGTATTCTTTTAAATTAGACTCAGTTTTCCAAATAGTTGAAAAATGAGGCCTTTATCAAAGAAACTTGTTTAAAAAAATTCCGCAGTTTTCTTGCTTTCCTTCTAATCTTGGCTGCACTGGTTTCATTTGTTCAAAACCTTTTTAAATTAATGTAATCAAAATCATCTACACCCTGTAATGCTCTCTATCTCGTTTGGTCATAAATTCTTCCTTTATCAATTATGACAGGGAAACTATCCCTTGTTCTCCTAATTTGCTTATGGTATCACCCTTTATGTCTACATAATGTACCCATTTTGACTTTATATTGGTATATGGTGTGAGATGTTGCTCTAGACCTAGTTTCTACCAAACTGCTTTTTTCAGTTTTTCCAGAAATGTTTGTCAAATAGTGAGCTCTTGTCCACACAGCTGGGATCTTTGGGTTTGTCAAACACCAGAATACTATATTCATTTACTACTGTGGCTTGTGTATCCAATCTATTCCACTGATCCACCACTCTATCTCTTAAGCAGTACCAAACTGTACTGATGATTACCACTTTATCATACATTTTGAGATCTGGTACAGCTTAACTACCTTCCTTCATATTTTTTTTTCATTATTTCCCTTGATATTCTTGAACTTTTATTCTTTCAGATGAATTATGTAATGATCTTTCCTAGCTCTATAAAATAATTTTTGGTAGTTAGATTGGCATGGCACTAAATAAGAAAATTACTCTAGGTAGAACTGTCATATTTATTATGTTGGTCCAATCTATCCTTGAGCAGGTGATATTTTTCCAATTGTTCGGATCTGACTTTATTAGTATGAAAAATGGTTTATAATTGCGTTTATATAGTTCTTGGGGTTTTCTTGACACGTAGACTCCCAAGGATTTTATGAAGCTTATATTCTAAGGGTAGAAAACAACATGAAAAGGGAAACAGGGGGAAAGAGAGAAGTCCATAGAATTTGGAATAAAGTCAGCACCTGATTCCAGAGAGGGATGAAGGAATAAACTAGTTTTTACCTTTCATCATATCCCTAGTTCAGACAGTGCCTGGCACATAGCAAGTGCTTAACTGACTCCTGCTGGTTCTGTCCTTTGGTCAATCAAAAACAACTGCTTGTCATCTTTTATGTCTACCATTACAAGATCCTGCTAACTGGTCTTTCTCTTTGGAGAATCTCTTTCTAAAGCACAAATCTTACCATGTCAATCCCCTACTTAGGAATTTGCAGCAAAAAATTCAAATTCCTCAGTTAAGCACTTTAAATCTTCTACAATCTGGCTCTAGGCAGCTTTTTCCAAGTTATTTCACATTACTCCTTTTCATGCACTCTATGTTCAAGCCAAACTGACATATTTGTTGTTCCCCACACTCAGCATTTTATTGTCTTCCTCCTTTAAAGTGCACAAGTTACCCTGAATGCCTGAAATATATTTCCCTCTACACTTATACCTCTTAAGATCCTTTTAATCTCAAGTGCCAGAGAATACTTCAAAGCATAGTTAACAAGCAAGATGATTCTAACACAAGATGGCAAATGGACCTTATATCAGACTTATTGGAATGAGACCCATGTTTAGACTCATGGTTGTCAGACAAACCAGAAAAAAACTATATGAACTGATGCAGAGTAAAGCGAGCAAAACCAGAACAATTTATAAATGTATAACATTATAAAGAAAGGCAAGGAACTCTGATTGATGACCAACCATGATTCCAGAGGACCAATGATAAAACATACTACCCACCTCCTAAAAGTGAGATGATAAAAGTACAGAATAAGACATTTTCAAACAATGTCAATAAAGTTATTTGCTCTTCTTGACTATGCGTAACTGATACTAGGATACTGTTTTTCTTTCTTTCTATTTTAAAGAAGTATTACTAGTAGGGTTAACAAATCACAAAAAAAAAAAGTCATTTACACATTTTAAAAATGAAGAGGAAGATCAGTAAGAAACACAGACAAGCAGGACAGTTTGAAAATAAAATGTCGAATTTGCTGTATTCTTGGAAGTAGAAGCAAGTTATCTGCGATACAGAGTCATGACTCCCAGTGCGATCCTTTTTTTCTGTTTTGCTTTATAAGGCACGCTCGTTATATTCAACATCGTTAAAACAAAAAAGCACACTTCATTCTAAAGAAATAGCACAGGTAAAAGGGGAGTGAGTGGGTAAAGCAGCACTGTACTTTAAGAAGATAGAATCATGTGAAGTAAGGCAAGAACTAGGAGCTGGTTCAGCAATGACATCTGCTCAGTTCTTTCAATACAAAAGGATGCAGTTCATCTGAGCCAAATCTCCCTATTTATCTTAGGCATCAAATCCACATTAGCCATTTTTGCTCTTTCTTTTTCAGTCTAAAGATCATTGTCTTTAACAAAGAAAACAGAAGACAGAACTGAGAAGCTCTGTCTTCCCTTCATCCCCCATCATCATTATCCAAACCACCCTAAGCAGCAGATATATTTCTTCTTTGATTCTCCATTTCTCAGCAATTTAAAAAATCCAAAATTTTTGTTGTCCTTCAGTTTCCCCCACCAGCCTCAGGATATTCTGAGATTTATTTTTTGCTTCTATTTTTTTAAGGCAACTGGGGTTATGTAATTTGCCTAGGGTCACACAGCTAACAGGTGTCTAAGGCCACATTTGAACTCAGGTCCTCCTGCCTCCAGGGCCACTGCTCAATCCACTGTACCACCTAGCTGCCTCTTTGATTCTATTCTTACTGGACTATACAAAGATTGAATATTCATCCACCATTACTTGCCTTTGCTTCCATCTTCAGAACCTATCTTGTAAGTTAATGAAGTCCCTGTACATCCACATCTCTTTAGAATGCTCCTCCTGTTCCTCCTCACTAAAATTATCTCCATGTCTTCAGAATTTCATTTCTGAGAGCTTTCCAATTCTCCTGGACTGTACAATTTCCCCTGTAGAATTTCACTCCATGAGATCTTACCTTTCTCTGAACCCTCTGAAATCTGATCTTCTATATTCTTTCCCATTCTTCTCTATCATAAAATCTAAGGTGGTTTGTCATTTCCCCACAAGTTTCCATCATTTTCACCCAAACAACCAACATCTTCTTGTTGGTAATAGTAAGATCCGTTACAGAATATCTCCTCATTTAACTTCCAACTTCTGAGGCAGAATTATCATTAAGGAAAGCCAAGAAATGATCAGTTGCTCTGCTTTTGATAAATTTGTCCAGGAAATATCCAGATAAATGAAGACACCACTCACACACACCCATCATTACTATATATCATACCATCACACCTGGCTTGTTTTTTCTTTGTAGCTAACTCATATACTTCCTCTTTCTGTCTAGATGATCTATAATAGCCACTCTCAAAGTGTGCTCCGTAGACCCCGGATGCCCCTTGAGACCTTTTCAGAGAGTCTAAAAAGTTAAAATTATTTTCATAATAATGCTAAAACATTATTCACCTATTAAAACACTGTTCCCTTTTTCAACTACATATCTATGAGACAAGATTTTCTTCATATGCTTCAAGCTAAACAACATCTAACATATCAAATGCAGAAAAAGATATGAGCACCCAGATGTCTTCCATTAAGCCAGACATTAAAGAGGTTTGCAAAACCAAATAAAACAATCCCACTCTTCTCACTAATTTTTTTGTGGAGAAGTTATTTTGCATTAAAAATGTTACATATATGAACATATAAAGGATTTACTACTATTTTAAATTAACAAATAAAATTTTAAAATATTAATTTTGTTTCTAATATGATTACTATCAATATGTTTATATAACCCATATAAAAAAAGGCTCTTAGGGATCTTCAATAACTTTTCAAGAGTGTAAAGGGTCTAAAGCTCTGGCTTCCACCTTCCCCAATTCATGTAAAAAGGGGACTCTGAACAAACTTTGGAGCTACAGAACCCACAAAACGACACAGAGAACCTAACCTCCCACCAAGGACAGCCTGGCAGCCCGGGAGCAAGAGGCCAGAGCAGCACTCTGAGAGCCAACCCCACCCCACTAGAGCCAGAGGTTTTAGCCCCAGGGCAGCCTGACCAACCACCTACTGGAGGGACTTCAGATCACCAGCAGCTATGACAGTTTGCAGAATTATCAACACATAGATGCTAAGGACAAAGTGAGAGGTCAGTGCAGTGTGGACTTTGGGATCCAGTAGTTGGGAGTGCGTAGGCTTTTGCCCCCGGGGCAAGAAGCTGCTGAGGCAGCCCATGCAGCCGCAGCTATGTGGCAGCTTCAGCTCCTAGCCTGCAGAGTGTAGGGGGACCAAGCAAACAGTCTGAGGGGTAATCACTCTTGGTTTAACCTGCTTGGATCTGGATTGAGGTCTAGGGTGGAGATCCTGGGGTGTGCAACCAGCTTGCCAGAGTGTGTGGAGGCTTCAGAGAGGACACCCAACTAATACCTTAGGCAGCTGAGAAAACCCCAAGGTTTGGGACGAAACTCCCCTGTCTGGTGGCGGAGTCCTACAGTGGCAAAAAGCCCAGGGGTCAAGTGACTGAGTGGCAAAATAAGCAAGCAAAGAAAGCAAAATAAACAGAGAACCCCAACTTTACACTCCTATTTTGGGGACAAAAAGGATCAAAGCATGGAACAGGAGGAAGACAGTGAAGTCAGAACTCCTGCACCAGAAGCTTCAAAGAAAAATATGAGCTGGTTATAGGCCACAGAGGACCTTAAGAAGCAAATAAGAGAAGTGGAGTAAAAATTGGGAAGAGAAATGAGAACAATGCAAGAAAATTATGAAATAAGAGTCAACAGCCTGGCTGAGGAAAATAACACCTTAAAAAAATAGACTAACTCAAATGACAAAAGAGACTCAAAAAGGCAATGAGGAGAAGAATGCCTTAAAAAGCCAAATTTGCCAGATGGAAAAAGAATCTCAAAAGCTCACCAAGGAGAATCATTCCTTCAGAATTAGATTGGAGCAAATGGAAGCTAGTGACTTTATCAGAAATCAAGATGTTGTTAAACAGATCCAAACAAATGAAAGCATAAAAGGCAATGTGAAATATCTCTTGGGAAAAACCACTGACCTGGAACATAGATCCAGGAGAGAGAATTTAAAAATTAATGGACAACCTGAAAGCCATGATCAAAGAAAAAAACCTAGAAATCATCCTCCAAGAAATCCTCAGGGAAAACTGCCCTAATGTTTTAGAACTAGAGGGCAAAACAGAGGTTGAAAGAATCTACCAATCACCTCCTGAAAAAGATCCCAAAAAGAAAACTCCTGGGAATATTATACACAGGTTCCAAAATTCCCAGATCAAGAAGAGAATTATTACAAGCAGCCAGGAAGAAACAATTTGAATATTGTGGAAACATAATCAGGATAACAGGATCTGGCAGCTTCTACACTAAGGGATCAAAGGGCTTGGAATATGATATTCCGGAGGGCAAAGGAGCTGGGATTAAAACCAAGAATCACCTACCCAGCAAAACTGAGTATCATGTTTCAGGGGAAAATATGGTCATTCAGTGGAATAAAGGACTTTCAAGCATTCTTGCTGAAAAAACCAGAATTGAATAGAAAATATGACATCCAGATACAAGAAGCAAGAGAAGCATGAGAAGGTAAACAGGGAAAAGAAATCATAAGGAACTTATTAAAGTTGAAGTATGAACATTCCTACATGGAAAAACAATAACTGTAACTGATGAATCTTTTCTCAGTATGAGAACAGTTGAAGGGAATAGAAATATATGTCTATATAGGAGGGTATGTGGGAGTATGAATACATATGTGAATGTGTGTATATGTTTACAGGTATACATAGATAGAAGGCACAGGACCAATTTAATAAGAAGGGATGATACTTAAAAGGTGAAATTAAGAGGTGAGAGAAGAATATAATGAGAGGAGATGGGGAGAGACAGAATGGGGTAAACTATCTCATATAGAAGAGGCAAGGGAAAATGGTTACAATGGAGGGGAAGAACTGATTTTAAAACTTTGAATTCATAAAAAAAAAAAAGGCAAAAGGGAATGGGTCAACATTATTCTCACTGAATTTGGATTGGGGAGGGAATGACATATACTAAATAGGGTATCTCACCCTACAGGAGAGTAGGGGGAAAAGGCATGAGAGGGGGGATGATGGAAGGGAGGGAAGTTGGAAGCCTCCACTTTTGAAAAGGGACAGGATCAAAGTAGAGAATAGAACAAGTGGGAGGTAGGATAAGAGGAAGGGAAATACAGTCAGTCTTTTACAATATATCTACTATGGTAATGTTTTGCACTAGCTACACATGTACAACCTATACTGAATTGCTTATCTTCCCAGTAAGGGTGGGTGATAAGGGAGGAAGGGAATGAATCTGGAATTCAAAGTTTTAAAATCAGATGTTTAAATATATATATATATACTATTATTAATACTATTAATACTATTTTATATGTAATTGGAAAATAAGACATACAGGCACTGGGGCATAGAGATCCACCATGCCCTACTGGAAAAGTTGAAGAGGTATGGGAGAAGATATGGGAGAGAGCAGATTGGAGGAGAGGATATCCTGTGGGACCTCTATTTTAGGGTGGTAGGTAGGGGAAAAACGGGGAAAAAATTTGTAACTCAAAATCTGGAGGAAATGAATGATGTAAACCAAAAGTTAATAAAGCATTTTTTTTTAAAAAAAAAGTGTAAAAGGTCTTAAGATCATAAAGTTTGGAAATTATTGGTCTACAATATACCCTGATGGAAATATAACTTCTGTCTTTACTTCCATTTGTCTGCACCCAAATGTTCTCCAAACTGCTTCCATCATCTGGTTTCTGCATTTCTTTGGATATGTAAATATGAAGATTAAAATAAGTGAACATAATATGTTCCTAATGTACAATGCTTCTCCATCCACTTATTTAACCCCTTTTTCCTCTATTTTCAATTTTAATGTAAGATATACCCTTATAGAGTTATTTTCCCCATCATGGTGTTTACCCAAGTTTGAAGGAAACCTAGAAGATAAAATTGCATCTCTGTATATTAGTATCTATTTCATCTTGCTTATTAGACATATTTTGACTACCTATATATTTGAGGCTAAAGGTCTTGTTCACATTCTAGGATTTTGTGCCCTGTAAATTTCTCTGCAACTCTGCTACTAATGTTCCAGATATTCTTGCTATGCTCAATAGTTGAGGTTCTTATTATGGGGTCCATGGATAGGTTTCAGGGGGTCCACGCACTTGGATGGGAAAAACAGTAATATCTTTACTTTCAATAACCTTTAGCTTCCTTTGTAAACCTATGTATTTTACTTTATGCATTATTATGAGCAGGCCATGGTCTTTACCAGATTCACAAAGGGTTCTGTAACACAAAAAGGTAAAGAACCCTTGCTCTATAATATCTGGCTTGGTGGATTTATAATAAGTAGTTTTCTCCTTTCTCCTTTTTAATTTAAAACCTTTAGTTGTATTTACATTTAAGTTTATTTTTACGAGCCTTTTTTATATGCATTCAGTCCCTGTCTTTCATATATTATAAACTATCAACCAGAAATACAAATCCCATTCTCAAATATCATCTCCTTATACAACTATTCATTTTCCAAATCTGCCTCTCTCTTCTGTAGTCCCTGCCTTCAAATGTTCCCAATGATAAGATTCTCACCTGTCTGTACAGAGGTCTTCAATTATTCATCTAAGGCATCAGTCTTTAGCTGTGCTTTCTAGATTTCTTCTGGCAGTATCATTTGTGCCTTCATGAATAACCAGATTACTCTTCTAGCCCATGATTCCCCTTGCAGTTAGCTTTAGAGTGCCTTTAACTCGGAATTATCATTCTTTTTCTTTTTGCCTGATAGGATCTTTCAACAATTCCTTTTCCTAGTCTTACTTATCTTATTTCTATCTTGCATACTTACTATAGAAGCAAGATAAGTAAGGCAGACAGGTGGTACAGTAGATAAAATGACAGGCCTGAAGTCAGGAAAATTTGAGTTCAAATTTAGCTTCAGATACTTAAAATTATGTGTCCCCAGGCAAATCATCTGGTTTCTGTTGTGAAGATCAAATGAGATATTTGTAAAACGAGTAGTACAGTGCCTAGGACTTAGTAGGCACTTTCCAATACTTCTATTAAATAACTCTAATGGCTCCAGCTCCTTTCCTTTTCCTTCTTCAGCTTCTCAAATTCTCCCAAATTTCCTCTCCCCCAATTTCAATTTCAGGTACCTCACTCAAAATTTTGAAACCCTTCAAACTATCTCCATCCTCCTCTTCTTTTTTCCTGATCTTTCAGCTAAAGCACTTCCCTCCTCCTTCTGTTCCTTCAACTTCAGCCCTCCCCTTTCTGCTCCCACACAAATCACAAGCAGACTTAGGGAGGTTACAACAAAACAAATCCATCAATATCAGTAACATTAACTAAAAACACTTCTTTCCAAGGTGCCAATCATTTTATCCCAAGTCAAAAGAAACAGTTTGGTCATCTTTCTCCCTACTCCCATTTCCCACAAAAAAATCTAAAATAGTCTGAAAAGTACAGGAAGTATACCTTTATTCTATCTATGTACTGAAAGCTCCCAATATTCAGGGAATTTCCTTACTTTTTAATATGTTCCATAGTATTCAAGCACAGTCCTTCTACTCTGCACATTGCAAAGACCTCTAAAAACCCTCACTGAGTAATTGCTGCCATACTTACATTTCACTTCTGATTTTATGTGCCATACATTTTATGAAATGCTAATCTATAAGCAAAAAATCTAAACCCTTCATGACTAAAATTTAATTCATCCTTTCTAAAAGCTAACACGTGGTTAGTTAAAATACTTAGCAGTAAATGATTGAAGAATCTTAGATAAAATGTCTTTTGAATCAGCAGTTTAGGAAAAAAGGACAAGGAAATACAAAAATGTGCAACACTCCCTTCAGTTTGTAAGTTAATAATTACAATAACCAAAATCGGAGGAAACAAGAATTCTAAAAGGAAAAAGCAAATCTTGTTTTAAACGCTTCAACAGAAACAACTGAAAAGCTCTTTGTGAATCAAGTACTGAAGACCATCCCATTGGGCTGATAATTCCTCTCACTGGACTTATGAGACCAGGTTTTGTGCAAATAAAGTATACATCTGTGATCTAGTTCCACCATTTTATAGAATGACAAAAAAGGTAGTGGAGGTGCCTTGGCTAGAGGTGCAGCTGTCTTTAACCATGGTTCCTAGAACTTATGATTTGCCTCTTAGACAATCTCTAGCACACTCTTCACTCACTTTCTGGTCTTAGCAATTAATGTTTGGATTACATACTTTTTATATATTATATATAGCTGTTGATAAGGACTATATCTAGAATAATGCACCTTCGCACCTTCATTATTTCTGGAAATTTTCTATAATTCTTAAGAACCGTCTCAACTATGCTGCTCCTTTGCTTTGCAAGGTACTCAGTGAATAAACAATTTTAAGTACCTATCATGTGCTACAAAGAAAAACAAAAGACAGTCCCAACTCTCAGAGAGATCACAATCTAACGGGGACAACAACATGCAAAACACTGTGTACAAACAAGAAATTCAGCTCAAATCGGTAATAATCAAAATCAAAAGGAAAGCGGATCAGCACAGGCTTCCTGCTGAAAGGTGGGACTTTGGCTGAGTCTTGAAGGAAAGAGGAGATGACAAAAAGAGAGCATTTCAGGAATGGGGAACGGTCAGTGAGAACGACCAATCAAGTGATGGAGCCTTGTTCCAGGAAAAGTAAGGGGCCAGTGTCCTTGGATCATATGGGGGGGGGGGGGGGGGGGGGGGGGGGGGGGGGGGGGGGGGGGGGGGGGGGGGGAGAGAGGAGTGAAAGGGAAGGTTAGATGCTATAAGACTGGAAAGATGGGAGGAGAAGTAGGCTATGAGGGTCTCTGAACACCAACCCAAGGATTTTATATTTTGTCCTGAAGGTGATAGGGAGCCACTGGAATTTATGGAGTAGAAGGAAGCTGACATGGTCAGACCTCAGCTTTAGGGAGATTACTTTGACAGCTGAATAAAACACAGACTACCATAGGGAGAAACCTATGGCCAAGAGACCAACTAGCAGATGACTATAATAGTCTAGGCGTGAAGAGATAAGGGCCTGCACCAGGTGGTGGCAGTGTCAGAAGAGGGAAGGGAACGCATACATACAGAGGTGTTACAAAGGCAAAACAGACTGGATATAGGAAAAGAAAAAGAAGAGTTGAGGATGACACCTAGGCTTCAAGCTTAAGTGACTGGGAGGTTAGTGGTGCCCTCTACAATTATAGGACATTCACTTCAAGATATCTGAAAGGCAACTGGAAATAAAAGATTGGAAAGTCAGGACAGAGTTAGAGCTGGATAAGTAGATTTCAGAATTATCAGTACAGAGATGATAACTGAATCCATGGGAGCTGATGGGATCACCAAGTAAAATAGTCTGGAGGGAGAAAAGAAAATAGTCAAGGAGAGAGCTTTGGGAGATACCCACGTTAGCAGGCATAGGATCTGGATGAATATCCAGCAAAGGAGAATGACAAAGAGCAGAGAGGTAGGAGAACCAAGAGTGAGTAGTGTCCCAAAAACCTAGTGATAAGAAAGTATCAAGGAAAAGGTGATAGTGTCAAAGGCTGAAGAGAAATCAAGAAAGATGAAAACCGAGAAAAGGTCATTATATCTGGAAATTAAGAAATCAACAGGAACTCTGGGGAAAGTAGTTTTAGTTGAATGATGAGGTAAGAAGTAAGACTCAAGGAAAGATCAGGGAATGTAAAATAAAATTGCCACCGATTACAATGTAGTCTTTGTTGAATAATGGTTTCATGAGCTCCAACACTACATCTGTAGATACACTGGTTTCAGTGTTTCAAGTAGCCTCTTTTCCCAAGTTAAGGAATCTCTTGAACAAGTATTCGTTTTCATCGTCTACTGCCAAACAAAATGTCGGGCCAAATCTGTCTGTCTGGGGGCAGCTAGGTGGCACAGTGAATAGAGTACCGGCCTTGAAGTCAGGAGGACCTGAGTTCAAATCCGGCCTCAAACACTTAACACAAAAACTAGCCATGTGACCTTGGGCAAATCACTTAACTCCAATTGCTCTCCCAAGAAAAGGCAAAAAAAAAAAACCCTCTGTCTGTCTGGTTTAACATACAGTGAATAAATCTACAGCATGCCTTGCAAAGCAGCAATTGTTCATCAACTATTATATATACATCAGAAATAAATGCTTTCAATAAAAGGATTCCACAGTAAAGATGCTAGACAAAACTTGTCCTGCAGCAGATTTTGCTTCCAGGTTTCAGGTTAAAGTGAGGGTACCTCATTATATCTAGAAACTGATTACGTGGCATAGTTTTACTGAACAAAAGACACCCTGAAAAGTCATTCCACATATTTTTTATTGGGAGGTTTGTTTCGACAATAATGCCACGAGTGACAATAAACCCAATGAACTTTTCTAATTAAACTAATATAATGGATCAGTTAGCATTTACTGTTGGTACTTGTTGGCCCTCAGCATTTATACATTTCTTAATGTTTCTAAGCACTGGCTCACTAAATAAAACTTGAAAAGAAGACAAAGACACAGGTTGTAGAATATGCAAGCAGTTGGGATAGACCAAAGTCTAAAGATATTTACCTGTTGCAAGTATCCTCACACTGCTTGAGAAACAACAGCCCATTGCTAAGAACTATCTTTACCTACACAAACTGTGGTTCTTAGTCTCTTTGCAGTTAACTTGGGTCCAAGAAGAGCCATGCTGCTCATTACCTTTTAGATTACCAGCTGTAGAAGTAATTTCAATGATGAATTATTCATTATCACTGGAATCAGATCAGGAATACTCTTCCTCTGTTTCACACACTGAAACCAGAGTATTTATGTCATCAAATTCACTATCATAAAGTTCATTACAGGATAAGTTGTGTGGGAATATTTTTTATTTAGTTTTAAAATCTCTCCATCAGAGTCTTTTAGACAGTTTATCAAAAAGGATGCAACAAACCTCTATTACTATTACACAACAAAGTATAAGTTTCTTAAAATGTGAAAAACCAGGAGAATAAAATGAGCAAACTAATGGACATTACATACAAAGATGAATATTTCTTTTACTCCATTATTTACAAGATTTTATAAACATCTGATAAATTCTAATGATTCTCCAAACAGAAAAGACTAATATGGGCAAAAAACTGCCTCAATTGAAATAAATGTAGGAATATTTCCTCTTATTTATAACCAAAGTATAGCATGTTTAAGTAGAAGCATCATATGATGTTTATGGGTAGAAACACATTTTACTTCATTCAGTATCTGAAAAGTCTTTAGAATGCTAAGGAATACTGATTACAAAAATACGGAAAAAATGATGAAGTATAAAATAGAAGTACCTTCAAGTTAAGTATCTAAAAAAAATTGCATCAATTGACAGACATCTTTTAAGAATACACTACTTGCAAAGTATTTCCTGTAGGGAATTTTCATGGTAAAATTCCAAGAGAAAAAAGCTACACCCTTCCATAATTCATGGAGCTTTTAAAAGTGCATTTCCTTTAAGAAGGCTTTCATAATCAGAAATGGGACAACAATACTCCCCCTTGCATAAGCCACATTTTTCTAAGTGACTTACTATTTTACTCTTCACCACAAAAAAAAAAAAATGTCTCTTATCTACCATTCATACCTAATGGAAATCCACAAATGCCTAGAATAATCTTCTCCAAAGCAGTTTGGGCCATGTTACACCTCTTCTCAAAAACCTTCAATGACTTCCTTAAAGTCCTCCAGAACCTGATTCCAACTTACACTAATTCTCTCCTCTACATGTCTAGCCCTTCACTGCACCAAAACTAAAAACTGCAAACAGTTCTCCAAACTAAATTTCAGGTCTACCATCTTCACACCTTTGAATGCTTGTTCCCTGTGCCTGGAAACATACTGCTTGCCTCACTTCTAACTCTTGGAATGCTAAGCTTCTTTTAAAGGTTCATTTCAGGTGCAACCTACTCATTACTCAGTTTTTCTTTATCTCCCATAATTGTTCTCTCCCTTCTTCAATACATGTTGTATCTGCCACCTTTCCAGTAGAAGGTAAGCTCCCTGATGGTTAAGAACTCTTTCATTTTTGCCTCTGTACTCCCAATACTAGGAGAATTCCTTGCAAACAGAGAGTACTCAATAAATTTTGTTAAGTTATTCATCATGTATCCAATAGTATGCAATGAAATCTAATCCATTTGAACATATTAATATTGTTGTTTAATTATGATGGGAATTACAATCTAGCAACACACAATAAAAATAATTAAAATAATCACACCTTTTACCCAATAATTCCATTTCCAGAAACAGACCCTGAAAATGTTTGGGTTAAGAACCTCCCTTATTGACAGCAAGATACTCTAGTGGATAGAGCACTAGTCAGGAAGACCTGAATTCAAATCCTGCCTGCTTCACTTCTATTAAGTTGCCATAGGTGCTTACTAGGTAAATGACCCTGGGTAAGTCTCAATCTCTCAAAACTCTTATCTTCCGTTTCACCATTTAAAAATGCGGATAGTAACAGCAACTACTTCACAGGGTTGGTGGGAGGATCAAATAAGATAGTATGAGCAAAGCATACTGCAAACCTTAAAATGTTATACAAATGCTACCTGTTCAAAGTTATTCATAAAAGCATAACATATAATTGTAAAAAAAAAACTATAATAACTTAATTGTCCAGTAGTTAAAACAAAATTGCAGCACCTTAATGCAATAGAAAGCTATAATACAATTAAAAAAGACAAGTAGAAAGAATATGTAAAGACATTTATGAAATAATGCAAAGTAAAAATAAGAATTAGGAGTACACATTGCCTGTGACCACAAAGCAAGAATGAATATAGGAGCAGCCAAGTGGCACAGTAAGAGCGCTGGCCCCAGAGTCAGAAGACCTGGGTTCTGTTATGGCCTCAGATACTTAACGCCCACACAAAATAACTGGCCCTGTTACCTTGAGCAAGTTACTTAACCCCAATTGCTTAGGGGCAGCCAGGTGGCACGCAGTGAGTAAGAGTGCCGGCCCCAGCGTTGGGAGACCTGGGATCGATTCCGGCCTCAGATACTCAGCACCCACACAAAAATAACTAGCCGTGTAACCTTGAGCAAGTTACTTAACCCCGAAGTCATTAAAAAAAAAAAAAGAATGACTATAAACAGACAACAAAAAAATTGATGAGGACATAGAAGGATCGATAGAAAATTGGTTATAGTACTTTATACGTTAAAATTAAACACTCGGAGCAGCTAGGTGGCACAGTGAAGAGAGCACCAGCCATGGAGTCAGGAGGACCTGAGTTCAAAACACGGCCTCAGATACTTAACACAAAACTTGCCATGTGACCTTGGACAAGTCATTTAACCCCAAATGTCCTCCAAAAAAGCAAAAAAAAAAATTAAACACTCACCAATCAAGTTTGGTATTTTGCTTTGGTATGCAATGTTAAGTTGGGGCCATCTCCAGACATCCTGATATATATCGTGCCACTGAACCCAGGTGGCTCTGCAGAAGAAAGTGAGGCTGGTGACTTTGCACACAGTCCTCACACTTAAACCCAATTCACTTCAAAGCCATAGCATTATCTTCCTGATGTCATGGTCCTCTTTGAAAATATAATATTAAGTTTATAATAAAACTTTTTTTAAGCCTATGAGCTTTAAAACTCATCCAGACTAATAAAAAGTCAAGAATCACAAAAGGAATAAGGAAAAAAAATTGGGAAGCCTAGCAGTTGATGTTGTTCAATTCTTTTAGTGATATCTGACTCCTCAAGACCACATGTTAGTATTTTCTTGGCAAAGATAAAGTGGTTCTCCATCTCCTTCTCCAGCTCATATAAAGATAAGGAAACTAAGGCAAACAGGGTTAACTGACTTGTCCAGGGTTACACAGCTAGTAAGTGCCTGAGGCCAGATTTACACTCTGGAAGATTATGACTTCCTGTCTCCTGGACCTATCCACTGTACCATCAATTTGCCCACTGTTACTCATAACTGCATAATTAACATCTCAGCTATAAGTTTTCTTACTGGGTTGTTTTTTTTTTTTTGGATTTGATTTCCTAGGAACTTCTAGGTCTTTCAACTGCCACTGTTCTTAATGGTTGCTACTAGTTATGATACTTGTCATAGTAGATACATATACATATAGTAGATACATGTACATGGAGGGAGAGAAAGAGAGAGAGACACAGAATTGGAGCTATCGCCATCATCTTTCCTTTTTGGTTTTAAACCCTATCTTCTTATACTTAAAAGGTCTTAAAACCAAACTTATCATCTTCCTGGCTCCCAGAAGTTAAACTGGCTCCCAATTCCTGCAATATCCATCAATCTCCCAACAATCCAGGCTTGAAACCTCATATGTAGTTACCAAAACTTGTCAAGTCTTCCATCAAAAAAAAAAAAAAAAAAAAAAAAAAATATAAGTATTTACAAAAACTTGTAAAGTTTTCCAAAAAAAAAAAAAAAAAAAAGAAAAAATCTATTAAGCAACTACTGTGTGCCAAGCATTGTAAATGCTAGAGATACAAAGACAGGAAAGAAAATAATTCCTGCCCTCAGAGAGTTTACATTTTATCAGGAAGAATAATATGTACACACATAAAAGTATATACAAAGCTAAAATAAGGTAATTTGTAGAGATGGGGGTAGTTACTAAGCACATGGAGAGAGCAGTAAAGGTCTCATGTAGGAGGTAGTATTTGATCTGAGCTTTGAAGGAAGCTTGGAGTTCAAAGAGGTAGAGGTAAGGTTTGAGTGCATTCAACCTCAAAAGGCACAGGGACAGGAGATAACACTCCACATGTTAGGAACGACAAAAAGACCTACTTGGCCAGACTACAGAGTATGTGAAGGGGAGTAATTTGTAATACACCTGGAAAGGAAGGGTGGAACCAGTCTATAAAGGGTTTTAAATGGGGGGGGGGGGAAGCACTATATTTGATCCTGGAGATAATAGGATGCCTCTGGAATTTATTGAGTAGATTAGTGACATGGTCACACCTGTTCTTTTGGACTATCACTTTGGCAACTATGTGGAGAATAGATTAAAGAAAAGTGGGACTTGAGGAAGGGAGACCATTTGACAGGCTACTGCAATAGTACAGGTGAGGGGTGGCTAGGTGGCACAGTGAATAGAGCACTGGCCATGGAGTCAGGAGGACCTGAGTTCAAATCCAGCCTCAGACACTTAACACAAAAACTAGCCATGTGACCTTGGGCAAGTCACTAAACCCCAACTGCTCTCCAAAAAGAAAAAAGAAAAAAAATAGTACAGGTGAGATGTGATGTCAGCCTGAAGTAGGCCATGTGAGTCAAGAAAAGGGTACAGATACAAGAGATATTGTCAATGCATTATCAACTGGAAACTTACTGGCAATGTGGAGTAAGGGTAATGTATCAAGGATAAGTCTGAGGTTATGAAATTGGGTAACTGGAAGGATAATGGTATCCTCTATAGAAATAGGAAAGTCTATAAGAAGGACAAACTTGGAGAGAAAAACAAAACATATTAAATTTGAGATGACTATGGGACATCCAGGTCACAATGGTCAGTAGGCATTTGGAAAAAGGGATCAGGAGTTCAGAAGAAGGGCTACATAGATATGGGAGGCATCTGTGTAGAGATTATAACCGAACCTATGGAAGCAAATGAGATAAAAGATAGTATAATGCAGTAGTTCTTAACCTGGGGTCCAGAGATTCCAAGATTTCAGGAAATGATGATCCAGCAAAGAAAACTAAAAACGAGAAGCTAGGTAGGGGGGAAAAGATGGCCAATAGTTACATGTGTTGCAAAAAGTTCAAAAAGAATGAGAATTCAGAAAAGGTCATCAGGTTTGGAGATTACAAGACCATCAGTAACTTTGAAAGCACAGTTTCAATAGTTAAAAACCAGACTGCAAGGCACATTGAGCAATGAGATGAGAGAATGTGGCCATCAAAAAGCATAGACAGCATTTTGGGGAAGTTTGTTTGTAAAAGCAAGGAGAGATATAGAATGATACCTTGAAAAAGAAATCAAAAGTGAAAGTTGTTAAGGATGTAGGAGACCTGGGAACATTTGTAAGCAGCAAGTAAGGAGCCAATAGATAGGAAAATATTGAAGAATATGTGCAGGTGCTCAAACTACACCAACAAAAGGCTACTTAGTCCATAAAAATCTAACTGCTATCAGAACGAGAGGACACAGCGTAGGATAGTTGTTACTATTATAGCTAAACCATATCAAATAGGCTTTTACAAGGAAGTCAGGATAGTGTCAGGAACACCTGAGTTTAAATTCTTCCTAAGATGCTTCACTAGCTGTGTGATTCTGAACTAATCACTAAACCTTGCTGACCCTCAGTTTCCTCATCTGTAAAATAGGGATGATAATAATAGCACCTATCTCACAAGGTTGTTAACATCAAATGAGATGATTTATGTCCAAAAAAATTGCAAACTTTTGAACACTAAAAATCCAACTACAATTTATATCATTGTTTTGTAGGAAAATGAGTTACAATGTCCAAATAATCAAATATCCCCACATGACTGATCCATACCATATACCACCGTCAGATTAATGTTCATGCAACACCTTTTTCAACTACAACATCGTAATGGATCCATAACCTCATCAATGTGGATAATTCCTTCTACCAATGTAAACTGCAAACCATGCATCCATTCCTGCTCCTGTTGTGTGACCCTTGTCCATATCCTCTCTATAAAGCTGAGAGAGGGACAATCAATATGCTGGGGGCCTTCTTTGAATTCTCTTGATGCTGTGACTGCCAATGATAAAACATGGGCTAGGCTAACCATTACTCCTGCAGTATGATCAGATTATCCACCCAACCCCAATATAGTTCTCCGATCACATCCTTTACACCATTTTACCTGAAAAATTAATACCTTCTAACATGTTAAAATCTATTCATAGCCACAATATGCCTTTCTTTTGCCCTTCAGATGATCCTTAACTTCAGTTCTTCAGAGCCTGCAGTATTCCATGAGGTGAGGGCCTCTAACGTCACACATCCTGCTCAAAAATTCACCACTAGCTATAGGACAAAAATCCATATTCCTTAGTCAACAATGAATGTGTTCCACATCTAGACTGCAACCAACCTTTTCAACTTTCTTTCATTCATTCATGTAAGTCTTTAGCAAGTACCTACTATGCTGCAGGCACTTTAAATGAGAAGCAGTGTCAAGTGGTCAAAAGAACACTGGATGTGGAATCAGGAGACTCCAGGAATTATTCCCTTCCACATCACTAGTCAGGAGCAAGGTGCCCCCACCACCTCCACCCCCATCTGGAAAATCCACTTAAAATTTTTTGACCCTCCCTTCATACCAGAGAAGAAGTTTGAATTTTTTTTCTTTTTCTTTTATGAAGTTTTTACAGTACATTATTATAAAATCTGGATTAAGTATTTGGTCACAGGCTCTGTCATCTGCAGGCCTTTGCATATCATCTGAGGCTTCCACAAAAGTCCCCAAAAAATTCCCATTTAATTTCTTATGCTGACTCTCAATATAGCAAAACCATGATGGGGAAAGTGGAGATGGGGAATGGATAACTGTAAAGTCCCAGCTTTAGAACTTAAGGTCACTCTTACTATACTGTATGACCTTGAAAGAGATAGCATGGTGTAGTAGAAAGAGAACTGGGTGATCCTGGCCAAGTCCCTTCATGCAAAGTAAGTTTCCTTATCTGTAGAATGGAGACACTGACAATACCTACCTCACCAAGTAGCTTTCTTTGTACCATACCTGTGATTTAACTGGGAAAAAGAATTCCCAATGGGGAAATTCTTCAATCACTCATTCCTAGCCTTAGAGAATTAAATGCAGTACCGAGAGGTTAAATGACTTGCCCAGTGTTACACAGCCAGTATGTGTCAGAAGTGGGAACTGTGCCCATACCATCCAGATTTCAAGACCGGCTCTCAATCTACTAGGATACAGTACCTCTCAAGGCACTTGTGGGGATTAAATAAAACACATATGAAATAGTATTTTGCAAACCCTGAAGTACTTCACAAATGTGAGTGATGTATTATTATTGGACCTGTCACTTCACTTTCTTAAATTTCAGTTTCTTCATCTGCAAAATGATGGAACATACTCTGTGCTAGGTACTGAAAGGAACACAAAGTTCTTCAGGGGGCTTACAATCTAGTTGAAGGACAATACCAGTCAGAACATAACAGGCCATTAGTGCTAAATCAGAGTATCAGGAAGATCTGGGTTTAAATGCTGCTCTAGATGGACAAGTCATAGCCTCTCTGAGTCTTACTTAACTCATCTATAAAACGGAATAATTAACAATGCCTACCTAGACTGTGATGAGCATCAAGTGAGATAATACAAATAAAGCACTTGGAAAACCTTTAAATATTACATAAACATTATCTATCACAATTTTTTTACTATTCCCTTCCATGAACTTTCCAGTCCAGTCCAAATGACCCTAGCCCAATGCACAATGAGCATTCTCACTTTCTCACTCTGGCTCATGGTAATGCCATGATCTCAAATGACCTCCTCTTCCTCAAATATCTGAATCCTACCTCCATCCTTACAGGTCCAGCTTAAGTCCCATTTCCTTCATAAAGCCTTTCCTAAACAATCTAACACACAAGGACCTTTTCCCTTCTCTGAATTCCCACAATCCATCTCATACTGCCTGGTGCTATTAATTATATTTATACATTTATATACTCTGTCTCCCTTGATTTCAAGACAGTGGAGCACAGAAATTAATGCTTTATGTTTCTTTATCTCCCACTGTACTGAGCTCAATAAAAGATTGTTGAATGTAAAATTGGAAAACAAAAACAAAGTACTAGAAAGAGATGTCTAACATTTAAGATCTATTAATATGCCAATGGAAAAATCTTCCAAAGATACCAGTGATACCTCATTTTTAAAATATTTAAAAGAAAAGTGGGATAAAGCAATAACAAATATGGAACCAAGAATAATCCTATACAATTAAGCATGGAATAGATATAATAAAGAAAATAAAACAAGATCCAATGTTGTTTCATAAAACTATAAATCATTCTAAAGCATATTATTTGCTTTTTTAAAAGGCATGTACCAAGATTACTGACAAGGAGAAATAATCCATATCATAATTTACAGAGGGCATACAAGCAGACTGGGCACTGAGTTTAGACCTTTGGCTTCAAAAACGGAAATAATAAAACTGTCAACCTACAATTCAGTAATGCTAAAGCACCCATAAATAAAGAGGTAAATTCGAAGAAAGGAAGTAATTAGCAAAAACTTTTTTTTTTCTTATAGCACCAAAGAACCAACTGGAATCCTGGTTTATATCAAGGGGGTTAATTCAATGAAAGTGGTTATTAAATTGTCCAAGGGCATGCATGCTGAGACTCCATGTGGAACACTGCTTCCAATTCAAGACTTCCTCCATAGCTAGGAAAAAAGGTTAATACAGACATTTTAAAATAACTTTCTAAAATGTTATTTTAAAATATACTATAGTTTTTTCTTCTTTTTGCAAATAGTGAAAATTCTCAACTTCAAACCCTAGAGTGCAAACATATCCATCTTATTTATTTTTTGTGTTTATTTATATTTATTGAAAGATTTCCCCATAAACAGTAAACACCAATATCATAAATAGGATTAGATGTGGTTTTTCTATGATGATTCTGAGACATAGAAGAAACAGATAACCCAACCTGAAAAAGGATCATTTCCATCAACTCCCTCTCAGAAGCACAGGTTTTAGCAATCCGATTTCCTGTGGTAGCACAGTGGAGCAGACACAGGGGTATTTATTACTGATGGGACCCAAAACCTACTTTCTCTTACTTATTTCCTTATTGTCATTTAAAATTGGCCACACACAAGTCTTTTTTTTTTAATATTATGAGCAATATCCTATGCAGAAGTATTAAATCCAGTATATTCCATTTTATTATAGATATTCACCTTTAGTTCAACTTAACAGATATACCGAGGAACTAGTTTAAATTTCATTTATCACTTATTCAACATTTATTGTCTACAGTATGCAAGGTACTATACTAATCACATAACAGAAACTACAAATATTCAGGGCTAAAAGGGATCTCTGCAGACATCAAGGGCAATCTAACCCTCAACAAACTTCCTTCTACAACATACACCCAAGTGGTCATTATCCAGCCTTCTGAGGGGGAAACATAGAAAACATTTGTTACAATATCATGGAGATAAGTTGAATTGTTGATCTTATTTCACTATAAATTGAAACCAACAAAGTATTTCTACATTAATTTAAATTAGGCAAATTAGGTAACCAAGAATTTGAGGTTCACTTCAATGCTGAGTGAAGATTCTTATAAATGAACTAGGAAAAAAGACTATATAAAGATGATCCAGCCACAAACTGATTAGAAGTCAATGTATCTGTACTTCATATGGGTACAGGAAGCAACGAAAAAGGTATCAAGAACACAACGAATTAATATATAAAAATATATAAAATGAATTCAACATTACTGTCAAGCTAACCCGTGTTATTGGGCTCTAGAAGGACTAGTACATCCAAAACCAGCATGCCATTTCGCAGATTTGAACCACAAACAAAAGCAAAATACCTCATTAGCAAGCATGGTAAAAACAAGGTGCAACTATAAAGCAGCGAGTCTAATTTTAAAAGCCACAAAAGAATATATCTTACTTTACAGTCATAGCTCACAGTATATCTCCTATCTTCCCATTCCTCCACCCCCACCCACATGAAGAAAAGGTAGGCATGGCTCACCAGCAAGCCACCTGCTGTTTACCAAAGTTACCCTGGACATACAGTGTTAAATTTCACTCAATGGCTTAAAAAGACAGATCACCATATTGTATGTGCCAGGTGAGATACAGAAGCTTTGCAACTGTAGATTTTTCTGCAGAGGTCACTGGAGGGTTGATTAAACTAGTATCACAGAGAGAAAAAAAAATCTATTCTGCAGTTTCTGCAGCTCAAGGCTGCAGAGCTCCCAAAGCAGCTGCATGGTGAGAAACAGTACCTAACACACCCACAGCTACCAAAGGACACAGAATATGTCACACATTTTAAAATGCAAGGCATTCTAAGAGCCAATAATCTTAAAACCTACATCACAATCATGGAGCTCAAATCACATGGGCTCACTGACTAACAAGCACACCCTTCTGACCATTCAGACCAGAATTGGAAGAGAGCAGCTTTGACAGGTCAGATAAAACGGGGAAGAGGGAATGCTCAATCACCAAAGCTTCCTGCAGATGAACTAGCAGTAATAATCACAGCTATCTTCTCTCCTTCACTTCCCCAAATAAGTTTACCCCCAAATCTAAACCCATGACAAATATTTTCCCTTACTTCCACTGGGTCACCTGGCCAAACAAACAAAAAGAGGTCAAAAATAACTACAATCAGGAGAGTCACCCTTGAGTGCCCTCACTAGCAACCGTCAGAGGTATTAAAATCCCAAATCAGTGAAGCTCTTATTATGTAGTAAACTCCCCAAATTCCCCTCCTTTGGAAGCCATGACTCCCCCAATCTACTCAAGAACCAGGTGTCACTACCTGCCCATCCTACACTCCCTAAGAAAACAGCTCTCAGGCCACACACATAACTGACTCAAGACCTTGGTAGATACTCCCATCCCACCCACGTGACTACCCTCTTCTACCCACCCCCGGGAACCTGGGCTTACGCCACACTCCAATACTCCATCCCACTCTCTACTATCCCTCACATACCCCTTGCTGGTCTTACCCCTTACCTCTTCCTCTTCCCCCACCCCAGGAAAGGAAGACTCCTACACCATCCACTCCGGAATAAGACCCTACCAGGCACCCTGACTTCTTCCCACCCACCCCCACTAGTATGAGTACACGTGTGTACGTGTGTACACACACACACAGACAGCAGAGCTCGGTCACCCTCACCTTAACCTCGGGAAAGCCAAGCCCCCTCCCCCAACACTCTCTTGGTCATCAAGGCCTTCATCCCCCTTCCCCGAAGGCGAGGAGGAGGCCACCCGATCCCCCACACACAGACCCTGAACCAAAGAGTTACACACCTTCAGAACCGAGGCACACCCCGCTCGAGGAGCAGCCCACCCTCCCCAATCAAAAGCAGAGGGGCCGGACCTCACACCTCCAGGAGAGCCCTCGAGCCACCTCTACACGCATACTCCAGGTCCGGGGAGGCCCTCACCTTCCCCATCCCATCCCCATGAAGGGGTCAAGCCTCCTCGGCCACATGTTCCATGGCCGGAAGGAGACTCCCACCAAAACCAGAGGGGCCTAGTCCCTCCCAGAACCAAGACCGCTCACCCACCCAGATGGTGCAGCCCCAACACACGTACGCCCCAGAACCAGAGGAACCCCCACCGGACCCAGATAGGCCCGGTCCCCCACACAGAGAGGTCAGAACCAGGACCACCCCCACCCGAACCAAAGCGACTCCCGACATTCACCCTAGAACCAGTACATCCCCCACAAGACCCAGAGGGGCCCAGTCCCTCACACAGACCCTAGACCCACGACCCTTCACCAGAACCAGAGGGTCGCCCCTCACACACCTAGAACCAGGGCCTCCCACCAGATCCGGCGGAGTCCAGCCCCATCACATACACACCCTAGAACCAAAACCCCCCATCGGAACCAGAGGAGCCCAGCCCTCCCACATTCGCCCTAGAACCAGGACCCTCCACGAGAACCAGAAGGCTCTCACACACCCTCGAACCAAGACCCCCCCCCCAAACCCCGAGGGGCCCAACCCCCAAATACACACCCTAAAACCACGGCGCCCCACCAGAAGCAGAGGGGCCCAACCGTCCCCCTGTGCACTTCAGAACCAGAACAAACCTCCTCCCTGGGTCTTCCCCCGAAGCCCCCGCCCCCAATGCCGAGGCCGGGGGTCGTCTCCGCCGCAGCGCAGCGGCCGCCGGCGCGGGGCTCCTACCTCTCCGCCATCTTCCTCCCCGGGCGCTCGCTCTCACAGGGCCGGCAGGGCGCGAGCCGCGGGGGCGGCGGCGGCGGCGCGGACAGAGTCCCTCATCTCGGCCCGGCTCGGCTCGGCCCGGCCCGGCCCAGCCCGCGCCGCACAAGGCTCCTGCGGCTGCGGCGGCTGCTGCTCCGGCTGCTGCTGCTGCGGCTGCTGCTGCACGCTGCTAGACGACGCTACCCCCGCCGCTGTCGCTGTCGCTGCCGCTGCCGCCGCCGCCGCCGCTGCTGCTGCTGCTGCTGCTGCCTCCAGATCCTGCGCGGAGCAGGGAGCCCGCGCGCGTCCTCCCGTCACCAAGCGCAACCCCCCGCCCTCCTACTCCGCCTCCCGCTCAAGGCTCACGCCTCCTCCCCGCAGCCTATTCTCTCCACCGCCAGCCACTGGGCGGCGCCAGAAAAAACGTGTAGCACAGAACGGAGGAGTGAGGAGAGAAGGAGACGGAGTGAGCCCTCCCTGCTGGGGATGCTGGGAGATGTAGTCCCATTCTTTCTGAGTGCGAAGGGATTGTAGAGGTCATTTGAGATGGCATAACTTCAAACTTTAGCTGTCATCTAGTCCCAAGGGTTTTTAACCTGGGGTCCAGGGGTCCATGAGCTTGGATAGGAAAAACATTACAACTTTATTTCCACTAACCTCTAGTTTTCTTGATAATTTCTTTATATTTTATGCATTTACAAATATCCTGAGACGGAATCCCTAAGATTCACCAGACTGCCAGAGGGTTCCAGAACTCAAAAATGGTTATGGGTCTTTGAACTAGTCCAAATCTAGGCCTTTGAACTAGTCCTGTCATTGAAAAGATGAGGAAACTTAGGTCTTCCAAGAGAAAAGCACTTGCCCAAGGCCAAACAGCTAGTTAGGGGCAGAACAGTCAGCAGAAGAGGGGAGGAGGGAAGCATGACTCCAAAGTCTAAGTGACTAGACATACGGTACAATGGATAGAGTTCTAGACCTAGAATCTGGAAGACCTGAGTTTGAATCTCTTAACCTCAGTATTTATTCTCTCAGCCTGTTTCCTCATCTCTAAAATGAGCATAATAATAGCACCTACCTTGCAGGATTGTGAGATTCAAATGAGGTAACACATGTAAAATATTCGATTTTTATTAATATGTTCCACCTGCATCACCTTGACCAAGTCAATTAACCTTTTTGACATTCCAGTCTAGTCATTTATAAAATGAGAGGATTGGAGACAACCTCCAATGCCACTCTAGCTCTATATTTGTGACCCTAAGGACCCCCATATAACACAACTGTCTGTTTAGCCCCAACTTAAAAGATTACCATCCCATTTGGGTTAGCTCTGATTATCAGGAAGCTTTTCCTTATGATGAAATCTGTTTCTCTGCAATATCCATCCCTTTCTCCTATACCTGCCTTCCAAAGCCAAGAATGACTAATCAAATCTCTCTTCCAGGAGACAGCTCTTAAAATGAATGAACGAGGAAAAGCTTTTATTAATTACTTGCCACTTGCCAAGCAGTAGGGATACAAATACAAGAGACAGATCCTGCCCACAAGGAGATTATATTCTTTACTACAATTTAATTTTTAATATTTTTTGGTTTTTATATATCCAACATATAGCACTTTTGAGGTGGGAAAGAATTGAAAATAAAACAAGCTCCATCAGTTGGGGAATAGCTAAGTAAATTGTGGGGTTCTAAGGTAAGGGAATAGTCCTGAGTCACTGCAAACAAAAAATATTCAAGGAATTCAAAATTAATTCAAAGAGATGCGAAGACTTCTATAAAAGGATGCAAAATGAAGTTAAGAACCAGGAAAACAACAGGCACAATGCCTACAACAAAGTAAATGAAGAAATAAAGAGAAACCAAATGCTATACAATTATAATAGTCAATCTTGGCCCAAAAGAAGAAATGAGATATTCACCCCCAACCTTTCACTAGCAAAGTAGGGAACTAAGGATGTGGAATGTTACATATGCTATCCATTAGAACTGATTTGTCCTTGGGTTTTGCCTACCAATTTTTTCTCTGCTACATGGGAAGTCTCGCTAGAAGAAAGCAGGAATAAAAATAATTGTGACATTAAAAAAGCATTAACCAATCTTTAAGAAATATTAACAAGTCATTATCACAGTCCCTACCCCAAGCTCCACCCTCTTGCCAAGTCTTCTCCAAGTTCTAGACCTGATCATTTTAGAAAGGAAGCAGGAGGTAGAACAGGTATTTAGTCTGACAGTCAAGTCAACCTAGCTTGGCAGTGCCCCCCCCCCAACCACTAGACATGCTTCCAGCCCAGCCCTTGCAGCCACCAATGAGGAAAAAAATCGTTGTGGAAACAGGCCTACTTTACTTGTCCCCAACAATACCAACTGTTGATCAACTTCCACCAATAGGCAGATATGCACCTGAGCCCTGAGAGTGGTAGGCCAAAACCACCAATCTTACTTCCAGCCCAGCCTTCATACCCATTATCCAGGGATGCATTTTCATTTTCTTTGAATGTTTTGTCTTAGTTTTTTACTGAATAAATAGAGATTTTACTATACTATGTAATCAGAACCTTGAAAGCTGTTCACAGCAGCAGTATTCTGGTAAGCTGCTCATGCTTGGCCTTACACCCTCATACCCAGAGAGAGATAGCCCAGCACCCTAAAACCAAGAGCCTTGGAAATAGTAATGCTTCTCCCCTGTGTCCTCAGCCATCACACTGGTAAACAATCCTGATACAGCCACTAGCCCTGCAAGGGCTGAGGCCACAGCTACTAAAGACCCAGAAAGGGAAGTTCTTTCCACCAAAGTCTTTAATGATTTCATACAGTTCAACATCAGCACCATTGTACCATTTTACCAGTGGAAATTACATTCAAGAAGAGATATTTCCATCTCCTTTGACACTGTACCCTAAACACCATAACACCTTTCCATCTGATTTATAGCTGAAATTTTCCATATATGTTGGACCCCCATTAAAATGTGAGCTCCTTGAGAGCAGGGAATCTCTTGCTTTCTATATGTACTGCCAGCACTTAGCACAATAGTCTACACATAGTAAGCACTTAATAAATGCTTTTTTCATTCATTCACATAGCAGGTAAAGGAAGTAATTCTATTTTTTGTTGACTACCACTCCCGAACATTCAAAGATAGGATTTAGGATTATAGGATCATAGGATTTAGAGGTAAAGAACTCAGTTAACAGGTAGGGACTATATACTAGTATCCAGAGTACCTAACAGTGCTTTTCACATAGAAGGCCTTTGATAAATGTTTGTTGAATCCAATTAAGTGGAATAAAGACATAGAAAAAGGCAGGTTCTTTTCATTTTTTCCTCTGACTTCTTATTTTCCTCAAATTCATATTTACTTCAACAAATGTTTAAGCATCTATTTTTTTGCAAAGCCCTGTGCTTGGGAAAAATGTTTTTGCCCCTTATGGGGCTCAAAATATAGTAAGGAAAATAAGATATTAACATAATTAACTATAAACTCCTGTTAAAAGCTTCCTCCCAACACCAAAGGCCAAGGGATACTTTAGGGACTTCTAATTTCTCTGCATGTTGCCGTCATCCTAGCTAAAGCTGAGAAATTCCATATTTACAAGGGCAATTAAAATCTCCCCTTACAAGCATCCTGTTTCACAAGGTTTCAAGATGAAAAAGAAGGTTTTGTCTTGGTTTTTAACATACTAAAAGTCCTCCATATGAATCCATAGAAAGTCAAGATTAGGATTTTGGGATACATTCCATTGATTAGATTAAATTCAGACCAAGGGGTTACTCAAACTAGCTTTAGTACCACCAAAGTGGCATGGTTGTAGCTATGGGGGAGCAGCCTAGGTATTTGCAGGACTAATGTCCTCCTGTGGCCAGAAGGGATATCTCAGCCTTTTAGGAAAGGGCTATCTCCAGCATGCTGGAATAGTTTAGCACAACCTGGACTGGAGGCTCAGGTAGATCAATGCATGATGAGCAATTCAGATACTGCACTAAGTTAATTGCCCTGTTGGATAAAAGATAATAGTAATTCATCTTTCTAGGAGCTACACACTGAAGTCATATAACAAAGGGGACCCGTGTAGGGACCAATGTCAGAAATGAATAGTCTTTTTTAGTTTTTCTTTGGATCTGGTATGTCTCCTTTTCACTCTTGATCACCAAGTATTTGTGTCTAAAGTGGGGAAATTAAGGAAACGTGTTTGTAATATTCATGGCTCATCACACAGATTCAGCTCTTGCTATGCTTAGAACATTCAAATATTTAATTTGAAGCAAGAGAACACATTGTATCAACAAATATGTATATATATACATATATGTATATATATATACATATATATATATATACATGCAAAATATTTGAAAGGACCAGTTAAGCATTGCTACCATCTTTAGGATCACTATAAGAATTTAATTCCACAAAGTTATAAATAGTAAAGCAGCTCAGCTAGGGTTCCCTGGCCTGTGTGACACCTGGCCTTGAATCTAATCAATCTAAAGCTAAAAATTATTTCAAAGACAGGTAAATAGGAACTGGGGTGGCTATGAAGAAATCCTAGCTGAGGTTCAAATAAGAGGCCACTAGTCCAGATAAATGAACCCCTTGGATGGTATTATTTCAATGCCATTTAAGCTTTTCAACAGCTTATGAATGGTATTCATATTTAAGAATGCCTGATTTAGAACCAGAGCTCTGGATTCAATACTTAAAGGATATGGGTTTGAATTCCTGTTCTACCACTAAATACCTTTTCTTGGAAAAGGATTCTTAAAGCTTTTTTAGTGCATAGTTGAAGGCTAGCATACCTAGCTAGATAATCAATAGAAAAGTCTAGGTTTAAAAAGGCTAGGTTTAAATCCCTTTCTTTGATTTCCTTAGTCCTGGTGTTAATATTTGACCTTTGGCTCCAGAAGAATCAGAATTAGAAAATCTTTTATCTCCTGTAAAATCTCAAACCCATTTCTAGAAACTTTCCCAAAATTCACTCCAGTCAGATAGAGCACTAGACCTACAGTCAGGAAGACTGATATTGAAAACCAACCTCTGACACTTACTAGCATGTAACCCTAGGCAAGTCACTTAACCTCTGTCTGCCACAGTTTCTTCAACTGCAAAATGAGAATAATAAGAGCACTTACCTAATAAGGTTGTTGTAAGGAACAAATGAGATAAAATTTGTAAAGCACTTAGCACAATGCTTGGCACACAGTAGGCTATTAATAAATACATATTTCCTTCCTTCTATCCTTTCAAAACCTCATAGGCAATGTGCATTATCTGAGGCAATAAAGCCTGATTGATATGCTAGGTAAAAATTGCAAAATCATCACCCTCTGCCCCTGTTCCACTGTAATGGCAAGCAAAGTAGTATTTTGCTTGTAGCTATTCAAGGGCTTTTAAGGCTCATTTTTGATTGTGCCAAGAGTCTTTTTTGGAAACAGTGTACATTGTGTTGCCCTTAATAGGCCTAAGGGAATTCGAAGATCTTCAAAGGTCTAATATAATCACATGGAGCCCATGGTGGGAGGAGCTTGCCAAAAGAGTGGAACAGGAAGGAGCAGAGCAGACAAAAGCTTGAGCAGAGCTGAGAGGGAGCAGAATTGAGAAAATGCTTTTGATTTTAGCACTTTTTATTGATCTGTGTTACTTTATGAGAACTGTAAGAGAGAATGTTTATGATTTCAGTGCTCTGTTGGACAGAAGCACTCTGTTAATTTGTGTTTGATTTCTTAGATAGAAAGTGAATTGAAATGATAGTGCTGGCATTGTGTGTAAATATTGTTGTAGCTCTGTTAGGCTTAATGTGTGTAAATATTTTTGTAGCTCTGTTAAGCTTTGTCTTTCTAGAAACAGAAACTGTGCAGGGCTTGGAGTGGAGCAGTTCCTGTGAGCTGAGATATGGAACAGGAGCAGAGAGCTGCCTATGTGTGAATACAGGCAAGAGTTGGTAGCAGTCAGAACATGGAAGAGGATCTGTGGGGTTTGGAAGTCAGCCTTGAGTTAAGATGAAAGAGGACTTTACTTGGATACTGTGTGTTAACTGATGAGATTTGTAACTTACTGTGACCTAAGGGTGAATAGTGTTTGTACTTTCTGCTACCCCATAAGGATGAATGGTTTAAGGATGATTGGAAGCCAGCCTGGAGTCAAGATCAAAGAGGACTTTACTTGGACACTCTATATTGACTGAGGAGATTGTGACTTACTGTGACTTAGGGGTGGATGGTGTTTATATTTTCTGCTACCCCTTAAAGATTACTATAAGATATACTGAATGATATGTTTTATTTAAGACTATATGACCACCTTAGTAATAAGCTGTCATTTTATATTGTTGTGAATGTTATGCTTTAGTTTCTTGAATGTTATGCTTTAGTTTATTGCTGAACAAATAGAGAGTTCATTATACTATGCAATTAGACCCTTAAAGTTATTCATAGCAGCAGTCCTCAGGAGAGCTGCCTTGATTGACTTTACATTCACATTCTAGTCTTTATTTTCTTATCAGCAAACAACAAAATCCTTCGTTTTGGGGTAGCATTCTGGTAAACACAAGACCATCTGGTGTCTGTACACAAGTAGTATAAACTATATATACAATATGTAGGTATATATGCATTTTTTCAAGTCACTAATAAATGCTTTGGAGATTTGAAGATGAAAAGTGAACAAAAAAGTTAAGAAAATGGTGTATGAGGGTGGAATTTAGATTTCTGAACCACAACCTAAAGTATAGGAAGTATAAAGTATAGGAGCTTATGGCCACACTAAACAAGGGGCTTGGGTTTTTTTTTTGAAATTTTTTGAAATTCTTCAAAAGAATTTGAGCTAAAAAGAATGATAGAGGGAGAAAAATCCATATGCATACCCACTAAGCTAAATGCCATTTAGCATGACTGTTATTTATATCCTTCCCTACCCCCAGCCCCTGTAGCAGTAGAGTTGTCAAGAAATTTACAGCAGACAATCTAGGAAAGAAGTCAGTAATAAAACCCACAGTCTTTGATGTCTGTATATAAGTATATAAAATATGTATAACAATCAAGATGAACTAGAGTCCCTAATTCATAGATATCAAAATTATGCTTTATGGGTATCACTAAGATTTGGTGGCATGGCATCCATGACTGGAAGATGGTTTTGGAAGTCTTATTCAAAATGAATGTGATAGGTAAAGTGGAGCAGGGGAAACATGAGTTTATGTTAGAAAGAGAATGATCTATGAGGAAATGAAGGAAATAAGGCAAGCATGAGGAAGAGCATTTGGGTGAAGATCAGTAGAGGAAGAGACAGAATCAAAAGAAGTATGATCATTTGTGCATAATCCACACCGTTTAAACAGAAAAGAAATAATTAAGTTCAAGAATCATATTAAAAAACCTGTCAGAAAGGCATGATAGTAGTGATCAGGAGCTTCAATTATCCAACTTATAATGTAGGTTTTTCTGCTAAAAGCAAAGCAGCTAATAATTTTTTTTACTTGCTTTAAGGATAATTCCATACTTCAAAAGATGAAGGAAACAATGAAGAGAATTTCTGTTTTGAATCTGATTCTCCTCAACAAAGAGAACTTGTTGTTTGGGTGAAAATGATGGAAACATTGTGGGGGGAAGAACTTTTATATTATAGAATTTATAATGGAGAAGGAAAAGAAAGGTTTAGTCTGACATGCAATCTAAATTGGGAAGCAAAGATATGGCATACCAAATGTTATTGTTAGTCCTTCATTTTTAAAGAGAACTGATGACATCACAGGTGATTTCTGTACTTGAATGTGAATTGGATTTAAGTGAGGCAGAGTTGCACAAAATAGTCAATCTCACTTTCTCTTCCTGAAGCCCAATGGCAGAACAAAAGTCAAGATGGCTGGGGATGACCTGGGATACAGTGGATAATCTTAGCATCTTTAATACCTGATCAAGCTCTATGCACCCCACTGTACCTAACAAGGTCAGAGAGTAAGCTTCTTCTCTGGGTGGAAATTAAGGTCACAGATGTTTTTTATAGATGACTTGTTATTGCTCTATCTCTGAAGAAATTTTGACATGGTGGAAACAAAATTTTAGAGAACTATTCTGCTGGGGAAGTGAATGGGAGGTACCTGAGCAAATCTTCATAGCAACTGGTATAGTGTGTGGAGCTGGTAACCTCAAAACAATTTATTCCTATGGAGCTTCAAGGTTTAGTGTAAGTATTATTATCCTAATTTTATAGATGAAGACACTGAGGATCAGAAAAGTAATTTGCCTAAGGTAACACAACTAGTAAATGGCAGACAGATCTCTCATCTCTTTCCATTAACACCTTGTATTGTAGCATGAACATAGAATCCTGGTCTTAAGGTAAGAAAGAAGTCTTACAGTTCCTTCAGAATGGTATGAGCCCCTATCAGGATTAAGATCTATGCACACAAGTGAATATGCCTATAACTGAACACACTGACGTGTCATCTAAGGAGTGACTGACTCTCTCAACCAATAAAGATTTCAGCCCTTCTTGAGTTGCTTTGGTTGAAAAAAAAACTTTCCCTCTGGAAAACCTTATGTTTAAGAGCCTTTTGATATTGATCTAAAGTCCCCAAATAGATCACAGTATCCAAAGCTAGTTTTCCAAGCTTTTTTCAGCTCAACAGAACCTAAGGTAGCTTTTACTCTCCTGGGATAACTTTTGATAACCCAAGGTCATCATCATGCTCTCTGAGGTACTGAAGTAAGATATATATATATACAAGTAAATGTAAAAATAATAGCTAGCATTTACATCATACTTTAAGTTTCACAAAGCATCATGTGTATTTTATCACATTTGATCCTCACAACAAACCTGGGAGCTAGGTGCTATTATTTTTTTCCATTTTACAGATAAGGAAATTGAGACAGAGAGAGGTTAAGCCAGGGATGGGAACCTGCAGCCTCGAGGTCACATGTGGCCCTCTAGGTCCTCAAGTGCAACCTTCTGACTGAATCCAAACTTCATAGAACAAGTTCCCTCAATAATTTGTTTGTAAAACTCAGACTCCATCAAAAGTCCGCAGGTTTGTCACCCCCATTAAACTATTTGGCCAGGATTACAACTAAGTGAGTGTCTGAGAAGGGATTTGAACTAAAATTTCAAGCACTTTTAGCCACTGAGATGAGTGTACAAGAAAAGTACAGGGTGCTATGAGGTCAAATGAGGATGTCACTTCCATCTGTACATGTTTAAAAAAGATGCTGGTATTGGAACTGGGTGTCAGTTCCAGTTATCTATTTGCACCTCTGATTTCCTCTATTGGACAGTATTTCAATTCAACTAACATTTTTTAAGTACCTGTTTGGGGCAAATCTTTGTGCAAGGTGCTAGAGATACAATGCCAAATGCCCCTGCTCTGAAGGTGTTCACATTCTACTGGGGAAACAACAGATAAGAAAATACAAACAAATAAGGAAACACATAAGCAACATAAGAAAATACAAAATCTATACAAAGGAAATTTAAAGTAATTTTGGGGTAAAGTAATTTGATTGGATATAGAGGATAAGAGAATGAAGAGGTGAAGATGACAGATCACAAATCCAGGTGACTAGGAAGAATTGTGGTACTCTCAAAAGAAATATGGAAGTTAAGGAAGGGGGCAGATTTAGGGTCAAAGAGAATGAATTCTGGCTTGAATATATTGAGTTTGGAATGGCAATGGGACATCTAGGTAGAGATATCCAATAGGCTGGTGTAAATGTGGGAGTATAGCTTAGAAGAGAGACCACAGCTATATATGTAGGTTTGTCCTTCATCTACTTAAAGATGATAATAGGTTCCATTGAAACTGAGATCCTCAGGAAAGATAAAAAAGCAAAGGTAACAAAATTGAACCCAGGAAGGAGTCCAGGGGGCAGGACAGATGATTCAATAAACTAGAGACTGGTCAACAGAAGAATCAAGGTACAGCAGTGTGAAAATGTTTAAAAACAAAAAGCAGGAGAGAGAGTGTATCCAGGAGATACTCAGGTCCACAGTTTCAAATGTTACATAGGTCAAAAAGGATAAAGATGACGGGTGAAAACACCTTTGGACCGAACAATTAGCAGATCATTAGTAACCTTGGAGTCATTTCAGTTTCAGTCGAGTGACGGTGTTAGAAGCCAGATCGGGAGGGACTCAGAAGTGAGCAGGCAAAGAGAAGTTAGACACAAATAGTGAAGACAGTTTCCCTTCTAAGTTTTTGATCGTGAAAGGGAAGAGATATAAGATGACTGCTAGGCAACATTGTGGCTGAAGTGTTGGATTTGTAGTCAGGGAGACCCGAGTTCATATCCAGGGTCAGACCCTTACTACCTGGGTGACCCTAGGCAAGTTATTTAACCTCTCTTAGCCTGTTTCCTCACCTGTAAAACGGGCAGGATGAATTGCACTACCCGACATGGTTGTCGTGGATCAAATGAGCTAATAATATACGTAAAGCACCTTCCCATACCCTAAAGTGCTACACAGAAACTTCGCAGTTATTATCATTAGCTGAGGGATACCGGGAAAGCTGGGCACATCTGCAGGTGGCAGAGAACCTGGAGACCAAAGGAGCCACCACAGCCTAGTGGCTTCCCCTTGATTCCTAGCCAGAGCTCCGCGCTCCCTGCACTGCAGATAACCAGTGTTGAGTCAAAGAATGAGGAGTGGCTCTTGGTATTCGGGGTCACTAAGAGACTTGGGAAGAGGGAGGGTCCTGGGGAGGGACGACCGCACAGGCGGAGAAGACAACAAGCTCCTAGTTCCCAAGGCTGGGAGCCCTTGCAGTCACTCCGGGAAAGTGATAAGGCTTTCACATCAGAGAAAGAACCGTACGGTCCTCCAAAAGGCCTAGAGCGTCCTCGGGATGGAGACGGAGGCCCGGATTGGGCTGCGCACCGGAGAGTGTTTCCGGTACTTGGCTGGGACCAGGGTCTGAGAGGCTGAAACGCGTCCGCCGCCGCCAGGGGTCCCGGGGGACTCCCCGCTCAGGGTGAGTTTGGGTCCCAGCTGGTTTCAAAACCGCTTCATCCAGCCAGTCCCCGGTGCCAGAGAGCTGGCGTTACATGTGTGTGCGCGTGCGCGCCCGTGCGATCGGGCGTGTAGTTGAGAGGGTGGGTCACGTTGAGCACGGAATTTATACCTCGTCCTCAAACTCATCTGTCTTCCGAACTTCTCTCACTCTTTCTGTGTGTGGGGCGCGTCACTAAGGTCTCTGACCCCGCCCTCTCCCTCCTGTCACTTACCCAATCCGTTAATCGTATATTGGCGGTTTATATCTTCCGCTGTCTCAGGCTTACACAGCAGTTCCCTCCATCCAGGCCTTCATCACCAGCCCCATTACAGGAGCCTCCTGCGGGGTCTCCCCATCTCGAGCCTCTCCCCTTGTCTGTCCTTCATGCAGCTGACCTACGGACATTGCTCAGTGACCAGTCTGAGCCACACCGCTGGACCAAAATTTTATTTATTTAATTTTAACTTATTAATTTATTTATATTACTTGTGTGATAGGTAATGGAAACACTACCTGTGATTTTGAAATGTTAAAAACCTTAGCGAATTCCTTCAGGTGAAAAGAGATGAAGGTATTTACCTGTGCTAAGTTGCTAAGTGTCAGAGAAGGGGGTCTCCTTGACTCTAAGGTCAGCAACTGTATCCAGTAAACCATGCTACTCCTCGTGGGGGCATCATAATCTCCATTGAAATGTGCTGTGTTATATGGAGCATTATTACAAAGATGAATCAAAACACAGCCCTTGTCCTTGAAAACCTTGAAAAGTTGGGGTGAGAGAGGAATGAGACATAGGCACATCTAAATACAATAGACAAAAAGGTGTGATAAAGGCCATAAGTCAAACAGCCTCTTCCATAGGTTCTCTGACCCTAATTTTTATTGGAAACAATTTCCTAAGATAATGATATCCAGAGGGTGAGAAAGGGAAGAGGAAGAAAGATAGAAATACATAATTGGAAGAGAGGATGCCTAACTACTATGAAATGTGAGAACAGTAAGTCTTTTCTTTCTGCAAAGACTAGTATGGATCAGTGAGCTCATCAATGCAGGTATTTCCACCAGTGATAAAGATCAAAATCCATTGATGCCTGCCTGGACTGTACAATTCTCAAACATGCCCTTCCCAAAGTTTGCTATAGGAGACCTCCTTATGCCACCTCCACCCCACAAGTTTCTGGAGGACTTCTTCAATTTACTTTGATATCGACAGGATAACATTGGAGATTTTGGATATTTTATTGGTTATCCATTGTTCTCACCACCAGATCAACCCATCTTTTTTGCTCATACATTTCTTTGAAGATATGCTTTACATCCCTTCTCCTTCATACTTCCTTGTTTGTAACTTGTCACAGGGGCAGCTACATGTGTGATGGATAGAGCACTGGGACTGAAGTCCCAGCCTTATGTGTCCTAGTTTTGTGACCCTGGGCAAGTCATTAACCTCTGTCTGCCTCTGTTTCTTCAACCACAAAATGGGGAGAATAATATCACCCACAGTGGTTGTGAAGATCAAATGAGATCATGTTTGTAAAGCACATAGTATAGTGCCCAGCACATAGCAGGCACTTAATAAAGGCTTACTCTCCCTCTCTCTCCTCATGCATGTCACATCCCTCTCCAGAGCCCTCTGGAAGATACCTACCCTCACTTTTTTGGAAACTGTAGTGTTCCATGACTCATAGCTGTACAGCACTGGTAGAATATTGGTATTAAAATTATGGGCCTTTGTTTCAGGAAGAAGTTTAAGGTTATTTAAAAGAACTTTTAAATTTATAAAGGGCCATCAATGCCTCTCGTCTATTCCTGTTCAATTCTGGGCCAGATTCATTGTCCATTTGAAGTGTCATGTTTTTATATACACACATATGTACCCGTGTTTCCCCGATAATAAGACACTGTCTTATTAATTTTTTTGGACAGAAAAACACCAGAGGGCTCATTTTCAGGGGAGGGCTTATTTTAATGAACATTGACAGCAATTTTAATAAACAGGTAAATGTGAACAAAAAAATGTACCTTTATTCAATAATGAATTCAATAAAGACCAGGATGACACGCTCACTGCTGCAGCTCTGATTAGATGCAGCTCAGAGCACGGCGTGCGTTTCACGGGGGGGGAACGGTGCATACAGAGGGTACCGTAATGTAGCGTGTAGCACAGGGGATCACCTTCACTACAGTAGCAATCTCAATAGGGCTTATTTTCGGGGGAGGGCTTATTTTAGAGGAATCTTACACAGTAAGGGGAGGGCTTATTTTCGGGATAGGTCTTATTATCGGGGAAACACGGTATATACACATGTGTTTATATGTATATTTACATATGTATATATACACATATATATGTTTATAAATATATGTGTGTATGTCAACTATCCTATAAACTCATCCATCAGAAGATATACATATATATTAATAATCCTACAAACTCATCTAGAGGATATCTAAATAGCTACTGATCAATTAATTTACTGGTTGTTCATCTAACGACACACAAAAGTCTGAAGATTTTTAATCCACTTTTTTTTTCCCTTGGGCAGATGTTTAATCCAAAATCTTTCAAGTCATTACGAATCTCATACAAGAGACTCTGCAGTATTCCAGATCTTGATGCATCCAGCAAAATATAATCTCCAAACCTAGAGGATGTTACTATCTACAAGGAATTCTAAATAGACTCCATACCAGTGATAAACACCTTTTGTGAGCATACATGCTTTATGCCTTTCCTGATCGTAATGATAAGAGGGTTGCTAAACAAAGTAATTTCCTCAACAACAATATCCTTCGAGCAATTTTGTATAATTTTGACATGTGTATGGGAGATATCTTGTTGAAAAAGAGCCTTTAAGGCAGTGTTATAATATTTTGTTTTACTGAATAAATTTTTTAAAGTCAACAAGCAATAAGCATACTGCTATCTTTTTTTTTTAGTCAATTCTGTGATGGTACGGATGTAGTCTACTATAAAACATTGTTTATGAAAGCCTACTGATACCCTCACTAAGGATGTCCTAGTTGTAGATTACCTATGGATTAATCTCTTTAAAAGGCATGGAAAGATTTATATGAATTCTTATAAAATGAAGTAAGCAGAACTTGGAAAATAATACACACAAGGTAAATGGAAAGAGCAGTGACACAACAATTGAAAGCAAATGCTGCAAAATTATAATAATTAAATGTGGCCCCAAAAAAAGATAAGACAAGATACTTCCCCTTGTTATTTGCATAAGTGGAGAACCATAGTTGTGGAATACTTCATATTCCTTCAGACTTTTTTGACATGTTGGTTAATTTTGTGGAACTTTTTAAACTTTCTCTTTTTAAATTCTTATTATAAGGGATGGCTTTCTGGGAGGGATACAGTGAGAAATACAGGCAATATTCATAATGGAAATGGTATCCCTTTGGAATTAAACCAAAAAAAATATCAAGAACATTTTAAAAAGATTTTCTTTATGATTTAATATAGCTGGGAAAGTAAGCATATGAGTTGGTAGTTACTGATGTTTCTCTTGGTGACTCTTTATTTGGTGGTAATAAGGTTTGAGGTTTTCTCTATGCCTTTGTCATCTTCCCCTCCTTCAGCTACCCTCATCATCCTCATAATTGGTTCCCCTCCAGCACAGATCTCTTCTATGTCTACTGGACCAGTCCACTGCCTTTTGCATCTTTGGTCTCTTCAGGGCCAATTTCATCTCCTCTATCAGCACATCCAGAGTTAGAGTCTGAGTGTGATGATTCCACTGCTTACAGAGAGTTTGATATAACAATATTTGCTAATCTTTTTCCATTTCTTTCTTCTGTTTATTTTATACTTTTCAATTTCATCCTTAAATTCCCTTGGGATGAGTTTGCTGGGTTAGGTCTCTTACCAAGCTTTATTTAACCTTTTTTTTTATCCATTGCTGCTCTCTTTTATAAGGTGATTCTGCTCATATACCTTCTTTATTATCTTTTACACATTAATTCATATCCTAAACTGTTGGTGTCTTTGACATTTTTCCACTTGTCAGATAGTTTATTGATAAAGGTACTTTTTTTTGGTCTCTTCCTTCTATCAATTTATTTATATTGGTTAAATTGCTATATGAAGTTTTTGTAATTGTTGGTAATGTCCTTTCCTCCACACACAGTCCATTTTTTCCAGCATTGATAGTGCATTTAAACACATCTGATTAGAATTATTTTAATTGTACACCATATCTTTTTCTAATTTTTATTCTTCTAGCTTTCTGTTTTTACTTTTGCCTTAATAAGGAGAAAGGAATAAGCATTTATATTGTATCTCCTATGTACCAGGCACTGTGCTAAACACTTTACAAATATTATCTCATTTGGTTCTCACAGTAGTCCTGGGAAGTAAGTGCTATTATTATTTCCATTTTATATGTCAGGAAACCAAGTCAAATGGAGGTGAAGTGACTTACCCAGGGTTAGATAGCTAGTAAGTGTCTGAGGTCAAATTTGAATTCAGATCTTTCTGACTCCAGGCGCAATGCTCCATCTACTGTGCACCTAGCAGCCCCTAACAATGCATACACTGCTGATTCAGGAATGACTCACATCAGTAATGAATCTTTTCCTGACTTAAAATATTATGTTTCAATTTTTTGTGGCACTATTAATGTTTGCAATCTCCAATACCTTCTAATGTTCCTAGTCTTTGGCCTCCCTCTTTCTTAACTCTTGAACCATATTTTGCAATATATATATTATATATATATATATATATGTATATATATATATTTTTTTTAACCATCCTCACCTATTCCCATCTTTACATTCATTGATGTCACTGAGTATCAGTGTAGATGTTGATTAATTTGGATGGTCTTATTAAGTTCAGTATGGAATTTCTCTATGTCTTCATCCTCTGAAAGAGATTTCAAGTCAACAAGCACTTATTAAGTGCCTACTATGTTCCAGGCATCAAGCTGCAATTATTTTCATTTTTATCTTTTTGCAAATACTTATCACAAATAATATATAAGACAGATATATATCCCATTCAATATAGTGTTGCCTTTGTATACAGAATAAAATACATTCCACCAGCTACCTTATTTATTTCTTCTTTGCTATCTCCCCCACCCCCCATTAGATGTAACTTCATCCAGTCTTCTGGTTTCATTTATGGTAAGGATGTCAGGATTAATACAATTCAGTTCTTTCAATACTATGTCTATTTTTTTTTTGCCTTTTTATTTTGGAGCAGGGAGGGCAGGGCAATTGGGGTTAAGTGACTTGCCCAAGGTCACACGGCTAGTAAATGTTAAGTGTCTAAGGCTGTATTTGAACTCAGGTCCTCTTGACTCCAGGGCCAGTGCTCTATTCACTGTGCAACCTAGCCACTCCTACTATGTCTATTCTTTAGTGACTGGATCAAGTACCAAAAGCTAAGTGAATGTTTTTAAGCAGTCTTAAAATTGTGATTCCTCTAATGTCTCCATATCACTCATATATACCCTTCTTGTTACTCAGATAGCTGCTATGTTGGTACAGGTTCTTTTCACCTCTTGCCAGGACTATTGCAGCAGCCTTCTGGTTTATTAAATGTGGGGACTTTCTGCATATCCTTGAACATATGCAGAACAGTGAAATATCTGGGTCAGAGGATATGTGACTTTCTTCATAGAATGCCAGTTTTCTTGATAAGTTGGATCACTTCACAGCTTCATCAACAGTGTATTAATGTGCTGTTGTTCAGACAATGACTTCAACATTTACTTTTTACAACTTTTATTATCTTTGCCAAGTTTCTGGTTTTGAGATGAAAACTCAGAATTGTTTTAATTTTCATTTCTTTTATTATTAACAATTTGGAGCAATCTCTCATGTGGTTGTTGATAGCCTGCAATTCTTTTAATTTTTCATGACCACTTATATATTGGGGAATGCTGCTTTTCTCACATATTTGTGTTAATTCCCTACCCATTTAGGCTACAAAGACTTTATGAGATATTTGCTGCAAAGATTTTTTTGCCCCTTTAACTCAGCTATCCCATTGCTGGGTATAGGCTTAAGGACAGTCTCCTTATTCTAATTGCACCGATTTGTTTATGAAAAACTTTTTAAATTTTACTTAGGTTGAACTACGTATTTCTTTTTTTTAAGCATGTCCTCTAGGCCTTGTTTAAGAATGATCCTTTTAGCCATGGTTGTGAAAGGTATTGCCTTCTATCTTTCTCTAATTTTTTAAAAATGATGTGACTGTCTACATTTAAATTGCATATATATTTGGAACTTATTACGATAGATAGTATAAAGTGCTTGAGTGAACCAATTTTCTGCCAAACTGCTTTCCAACTTTCCCAGCAATTCTCATTTAATAGGCAGACTTTCCCCAAGTAGTTTGTGATCTTGTTTTACTGAACATTGAGTTCTTAAATTCAATTGTTTCTTATTCTTGATTAGCTAGACTCATTCCACTAATCTACTTTTCTGTTTTGTAACCAATACTAGTTTTTCATAATCATTGCTTCACAGTATAGTTTGAGGTCAAGAAGTGTTATTTCCCTTCATTCATACTTCCACAACCCCCATTATTTCCCTTGAGAACCTAGACTTTTTGTTCCTTCACATGAATTTTGTATTATTTTGCTTAGATGTATTGCAGTGAGCAAGTCCTCTCACCTCTCTGGGCTTCCATAAAGTAAGGAGGTTGGACTAAATGACTTCTAATTCCCCTTTCCAGCTTTAAATCTATGGCCCTATGATCCCATGAACCCCTTGGTATTTTGATTGGTCTAACACTAAATATGTAAAGTAATTAGGTTATGTCATCACTTTTATCATATTAGCATAGCCCAAGCATAAACTATGATTATTCTTCCAATTATTTGTCTTTCATTATTTCTGCAGTGTTTTTTTGCAATGTGATTTTATTTTTTAAATTTTTTACTTATTTTAGTTTTCAACATTCACTTTTATAAGATTTTGAGTTCTAAATTTTCCTCCCTCCCTCCACTCCCTCTTCCCCAAGATGACATGCAATCTAATATAGGCTGTAGATGTACAATCATATTAAACATTTTTCTACATTAGTCGTGTTGTGCAAGAAGAATCAGAACAAAAGGGGATAACCATGAGAAAGAAAAAAAAGAAAAAGAGAATATCTGCATTCAGAATCCATAGTTCTTTCTCTAAATGTGGATAGCATTTTTCCATCATCAATCTTTTAGAATTATCTTAGATCACTGCATTACTGAGAAGAGCTAAGTCTATCGAAGTTGGTCATTGCACAAGGTGCCTGTCATTATGTACAATGTTCTCCTGGTTCTGCTCACTTTACTCAGCATCAGTTCATGTAAGTCTTTCCAGGTTTTCTGAAATCTGCTTGCTCATCATTTCTTATTGAATAATAGTATTCCATTACATTCATATGCCACAACTTGTTCAGCCATTACCCAATTGATGGTCATCCCCTCAATTTCCAATTCTTTGCCACCACAAAAAGAGCTGCTATAAATATTTTTGTACATGTCCCTTTTTTATGATGTCTTTGGGATAAAGATCTAGTAGTGGTATTGCTGTATCAAAGGATAATGCGCAGTTTTATAGCCCTTAATGAACCTCTATAATAAATCACTGATTTCTTTTAGAGATTTCTCCTGAAGTTCTACTCCTGGGGAGGGAACATAAGCAAGTAAGAAAGAAAACCTCAGCTCCTTTTTTGGGGGAATCAGATAACTCTTAGGATGAATATAGACTCTATAAGAGTCCAGAACTAGGGGCGGCCAGGTGGCACAGTGAGTAAGAGCGCTCGGGAGACCCGGGATCGGTTCCAGCCTCAGATACTTGGCACCTACACAAAATAACTGGCTGTGTAACCTTGAGCAAGTTACTTAAACCCAAATGCTTAAAAAAAAGAATCCAGAACTAGAGACTTTTCTGGGAGGGGCCTCCCTAGGCTGTGATTCTCACATTCTTAGTAAAGTTTTGTGGAATTGGGTTGGATTCCCTGCCCATTCCACCACTAAATTCATTAAATATTTGTTTTATTAACAGAATCCCTCATTTTCCTACTTTTTACTCTTCACAGAAGAAACTGGCACTGGCAAGTTGGGTACCCAGAGGGCCAGCTGCTATTTGGGTGGTTATGCTCCTAACACAGGAGCTCATAAGTCACCACTAATGGGCTTCTGCTTAACAATCAGCCAGTAGACTAAATTAGCTTTCAGATGAGGCATTTACTCAAATGGAATAGCAAGAACAGTAGCTACCAAGCATTTCCCCCCCAAAAAATCTGGGATGTACTCTCCCACAAATACACATAGACTCTGTTAGGGACAAGCAGACATGAACTGAAAGTACAGTGTAGTGAGGCACACATGTAGGGAGCAAATATAGCCAAGGCAATTCACAATTCTGGAATCCCAGGGATTTCAAATCCTTTTTTTTCCCCAGAGTCCTCAAGGAGTTCACTGCAGGGCAGCACTGTTAACAGCAATCTCCCCCAAATGGGAGTGACTTAGGAGGAGAAAAAGAGCAGTAGGGGTGGGAAAGGACTAATTCCCTCCCAAAGGAGAAGAGAAAATTTGAATAAGTAAGATGGCAAATGTAGCATTCTTTTCCCTTGGGAACTGCTAGACCATGAAGATAGAAGGGTCTGTTTATCTACAACGGTTCCAGATGCATAAATAGTTTCTCAGTTTGGTGCAGACTAACTGGCACCTGTCTTGACTTCCGCGTTCATGGTGTTCAGCTTGGTATGCAAATAACAAATTATGTCACCTAGGGGGGCTTCATCCTACACACGTTCAGAGCCTCCTGCATTCTCTGGGTCCAGTGTTTCTGGAAAATTTGGCAACTCAAAAAGACAAATTCAGGGGGCTCCTTAACAGTCCCTTAGGGTTGTTGTGAGGAATATACTTTGTAAATTAGAAAGCAGAACAGAAATGTGACATGCATGAGTGACTAAAGGTGTAATGGACAAGAATATCTAATAAATGGAGTAAATGAGGCTCTTAGGGCAAGAAAAACTGGTATCTCTTTTTAAAAGAGATGCTGAATGGAATTGTATTGAATTAAAGCTCCAAAGTAGAATGGGTTGGTTTGGGGAAACAGTCAATTTCCTATTATTAGAGGTCTTTGAGCTAAGGCTGATTTTTGTAGAGGGAATTGCTGTTCAGGTTCAAGTTGTATTAAATTACTTGAGACCTCATGGAAATGGGAGCTTCTGTGATTCTTCCTCTTCACTGAGGGAATACACAGCATAGGTATAGAGTGGGTACTAGGCCAGGGTAAAAAGAGGGAGAATGTACACTTTGGGGAATTCACAGAAATATATTTTATCATTATATTAAATTTTTTTTAGGATTATTGATAGCATAAGACCCTCAACAAGGATATGGGAATTAAAGCCTTAGAGGGAAATTTCATAGTAATAATAGTTCACATTTATGCAAATAATTCTTTCCTCACTGTAGGTCTTTTTTTTTTTTAAGCAATCAGGGTTAAGTAACTTGCTCAAGGTTACACGGCCAGTTATTTCTGGGTGTGGTGCTGAGTATCTTAGCCCAGATTTGATCCCCAGGTCATCCTGACACTGGAGCCAGTGCTCTTACTCGCTGAGCCACCTGGCCACCCCTAAGCAATTGGGGTTAAGTAACTTGCTCAAGGTTACATGGCCAGGTGTTTCTGGGTGGGTGCTAAGTATCTGAGCCCAGATTTGATCCCCAGGTCATCCCGACACTGGAGCCGGTGCTCTTACTCGCTGTGCTACCTGGCCGCCCCACACTTTAGGTCTTTAATATAGGTAGTACAAATATTATTATTATTACAGATAATTACAGATTGGGGAAACTGAGGATAGGAGTGGTGAAGTGACTTGCCCAAGGTTTCACTGGTAATCATCAAGCCTAGGTCTTCTGACTGTGAGTTCAGGACTCTTGACACAATATAAGTTATGTTATTGAGGAGTCTACAACCTGGATAGAAATTATTTACTTACTGATGGTTGAACCCCATTAGACTGTAAGCTTCTTGAAGTCAGGGACTGTCTTTTACCCTGTTTTATATCCTCACCCCTTAGCATAGTGCCTGGCACACAGTAGGTACTTAATAAATGTTTATTGAATTGAACCCAGTAACCCTTCCATGAGTTCAGAAGATGAATTATATGATGCCACATTGGAAGAGAATGACTTCAGAACCTGGGTCATGTTTCAATGCAGGAGACATTCCCAGCAGTAAGGTAGGCAGAGATCTATGTGAAAGGCTGAGTGACTAGAAATTTCAAGAGAATATAGTGCAGGTGATGTACAAGCCTCTAAGTTCCAGGATGGGAAGAGCTCCCACACAACTCAACCACTTTCTTTAGGCTTTAAATCCTGAAAGGCTGACAAAATTTTAAAAAAAAAAGGACTGATATGTTCTTACCACTTTTTCTTTGGCCCAGTGGGCCATGTCTTCTCTGAACTTCTGTAATGTAATGCCAAGGAAAGGCAACTTCCCAAGGTTCAAAATACCAGCATAGGTGCTCTCCATTTTTATTCAGTGAGAAATTAAGAACAGAGAAGGTCAAAACATGACATCATTCAAAATACAGCATTTACTAAGAGTGATTAAATAATCTCCAAGTACTACCCCACCCCAGGACCTTCCATTCATTCAATCAATTACAAAGTCCCTGTTCTAAATACTACTCCACCCCTAGGCTGTACCTTCATTTAGTCCACCACAAAGCCCCTCTTCTCAAATGGAGATTAGTTTCCAATCTAAGTAAAGTACATTCATTTGTTCAACCATAGAACACAAAAAGGTCAAAAGTCCCCACCCCTGGATCACAATTGAATCTACCCCAGAGTTACATCAAGTTTAAGCACAGCACTTAATACCCAAATGGAGGTCTTTTCTTCATCTTGACATGAGGCAAGTTCTCAGCAATCTTAGTTCCTGGGGAGACAAGGCTTAGCAAGGCCAAAAGATACATTACCAGTCCCTTCATTAATTCATCCTCTGTCTGTAGAACAGTCCTAGAACCCCTGAAAACATTAGCAAAACCCTCTCCCAGGATTTCTGTAAACATACAATAAGAAAATCCTTCTTCAGGGCTTCTGAACCAACAGAAAGGTTCCCAGATCCCTGCAACAACAGCACTGTCCTTCACCAGTGGACAGTATTCACTCTCTGTCTGCAGGGCAGTCTCAGTAGCTCTGAACCAACAGAAAGGTTCCCAGACCCCTGCAACAACAGCACTGTCCTTCACCAGTGGACAGTATTCACTCTCTGTCTGCAGGACAGTGTCAGGATCTCTTAGCCAGCAGCCAGGTTCCAGGACTTCTTCAACAAAAGCACTGTCTTTCACCAGTGGACAAATCTGGCAAAACAACATCAAAACAGACAAAGTACCAGCAAAACAGCCATGTCTCCTCAGTTCTTGGCAGCTCAGGGGGCAGGTCTCAAAAGTCCAGGGCGATTCAAAGTGGCCCCCAGCAATTCTCTCAGTCTCTCTCTACCTCCACAAGGTGCTGCTTCCAAAAAGTTCTTCTGCCTCTCTCTTGTCTCTCCAAATCTATGTCACCAGCTCCTCCCAGTTCAGGACTCTCTTTTCACATCAACAAGTCCATCCCACAGGTGGGATTAACAAGCTCTGGGTTTTAACACCATCAGTTTGAAAAACCAAGCCAATACAGGGGAATCTTTAAATGCCATTACTATCACATTCCACCCCTTCAGGATCCTGGGCCTTACAATCTCAATCTAAATGGCCATGGATCCTGGAACAAATAGAGGCACTATGCTTTGTACTCCTTGCCGACTACGCCATAATGTAATGTAATGCCAAGGAAAGGCAACTTCTCAAGGTTCAAAATACCAGCATAGGTACTATCACAACTTCCAGTCTTCTCCCAGCATTAAGCACAATGCTCTGAGTAGAGTGGGTATTAGATGCATAAATTGGTATAAGGGAGATTGGGTTTAGGGCTGGCCTAGGTTGCTCTTGGGGGAAGAGATTCATCAATGTTAACGTTGTTTATTTTTCAGTCCTGTCCACCTCTTCATGAGCCCATTTGGGGTTTTCTTGGCTAGTTAGTGGAGTACTTTGCCATTTCCTCATCTAGATCATTTTATAGATGAGCAAACTGAGGCAAATGGTTAAATGACTTGCCCAGGGTCACACAGCTAGTGTCTGAGGCTAGATTTGGCTTTATCTTCCTGAGTTCAAGCCTGGCACTCTATCCACTGTGCCAGCTAGCTGCTGATAATTTTGCTTTAAAGAACATTTTGAAATCTAGTAGAACGAGTCCCTTTTCATCTGTTCCCTTTGTCATAATTCTTCTTGATATTTTTGCCCATCTGCTCTTCTGTAAGAATTTGTTATGACTTTAATTCTAGAAATTAGGAGAAGGATTTTGGTGGGGGTTTTTTAGCATTTCATCTGTGAATTAATTTGAGAAATAATGATATCTTTACTATATTTGGTCTTGCTTTCTTCAGCACTCAATTCAGATGCTATATCATCCCTGTAAGATAAAGGAATGAACACAGAAAAGCTGGTTCCAGGAACAGTTCACTGTGCCCAGTCAGCATGTACCCACCATTATTCCCTTTCCATATATCTACATGCATATATCTACATGCATATATGTGTGTATTCACATAAGTATATACATATGTACATGCTATATATGTGTGTGTATGTATATGTAAAGCATTTATATATGTGTATACAATAAATGTTGTCAAGGAGATCAGTGTCCCAATTAAAATATCTCTCTCTGCTCTTATTTCTCCCTGATTATCACCATAGGTTGACTGAAGGCCATTTCAAGTTGTTTTGTCCTTGTCCTTCGGCCATTATATATTATAAGCTTCTTAAGAGCAGTATCTGTGTTATTTATCTTTGTATTTCCAATGTTGAGCACTGGACCTTGTGTACAGTGAAGGCTTCAGAAATAATGGCTGAATTGAATGTGCAATGACTCATATCAGGAATTGTGGGAGACATAATGAGTAAGATAGAAACCTAGCCCCCTGGGAGTTTACAATTTAGCATATTGTTCTAGATACTGGTTGCACACCTAAAATGATATGTTTGAATAGAAAAATTATTCTTATACCTTACACCTACCATCTCACTGTACTCTGTAATTCAATGACACTGGCCTCCTTGCTATTCCTCAAACAAGACACTCCATCTCCCAAAATACTCTAACTCCTAATTTCTGGCATTTTCACTGACTGTTCCCTGCACCTACAGTACTATCCTTCCTCATCTCTGCCTCCTGGTTTCCCTAGTTTTCTTAAAGTCCCAACTAAAGTCCTACCTTTTATAGGAAGATTTTTTCCCAATCCCCCTTATTACCTATCCAGTCTTCTTGCATGTCAATCCCTTCTAAACACACTACTATCCAGATACATACAGACCTATTTGTTGTTCCTTGGATACATTTCTCCATCTCCCATGCATTTTCACTGCTATTCCCTCCAGGCATAGAAGGCTTTCCCTCTTTTCCTTCCTCTTAGGTTTCTTTTTGAAGCTGCTTTTGAGGCTAGGTCAGAGGATATGAACAGGTTAATGACTTTCCTTGTATAATTCCAAACTATTAACCATTACTTTTTGTGATGATTTTTCTTTCCACTTCAGCAACTTTCTTTATTCTATCACAGGAATCACATGAAATTTTACATTTCCTTTTTATCTTAGCAGATTCTGAAATAGCTGCTGAAAATATACAGTCTGCTCTAAAGTGGGAATTTGATGAAGAAATGGGAACTTAGGGGATGATATCAGGAAGACACTAAAGAGGTAATCCCATGGCTTATAAGTTTGGGGATCCTTGTGCACATGAAGGCAGATTAAAGAGAAAGCAAGAAGATCCATCTGGGCAGAAACTGAGGAAATCCCTTTCTCAGGATGGAGATTTCACAGAAATGACCATTGTCCACAGGAAAAACTCCTTGGTAGAGATAGCCAAAGAATGTAATAAATTTGGTAGAAACTTAAATCTGAACTCAAACCTCATAACACATCAGAAAAAATCTATAGAAGAGAAAGTTCATAAGTGTGACACTTGTGGCAAAAATTTTAAATATAATTCAGACTTAATTGTACATAAGAGAATTCATACTGGGGAGAAACCTTATGAATGTGATAAATGTGGGAAAACATTTAGCCAGAGCTCACACCTTACTAGACATAATCAAATTCATACTGGTGAGGAAGCCCATAAGTGTGATACATGTGAAAGAAATTTCAAATACAAGTCAGACTTAATTATCCACAAAAGAATTCACACAGGGGAGAAACCTTATAAATGTGATGCATGTGGGAAAACCTTTCGCCAGAGCTCACACCTTAATAGACATCATAGAGTCCATACTGGAGAGAAACCCTATGAGTGTGATGAATGTGGAGAAACTTTTGGACTCAAATCACACCTTTTTTTACACGAGAGAATTCACACTGGAGAGAAACCTTATAAATGTAATGAATGTGGAAAGACCTTTAGCCGAAGCTCAACCCTTATTCAGCATCAACAAATTCATACTGGAGAGAAACCCTATCAGTGTAAGGAATGTGGAAAAACTTTTGGATTAAAATCACATCTTATTTTGCATCAGAGAATTCACACTGGAGAGAAACCTTATAAATGCAGTGAATGTGGGAGATCTTTTAGTCGTGCCTCAACACTTATTCAACATCAAATAATCCATACAGGAGAGAAGCCTTATAAATGTAATGAATGTGGGAAAGCCTTCAGTCAAAGCTCACCATTAACTCAACATCAAAAAATTCATACTGGAGAGAAGCTCCATGAATTTCTTCAATGTGACAAAGCCTTCAGGCTAAGTTCAAGTCTTATTCAACATCAATGAATTTACTGGAGAAAGAAATATGAATATAACAAATGTGAAAAAAATTTTAAAATCAGAGCTCTAGACCTTTTCTACATCAGATAATTTACACTGGAGATAAACCATACAAACATGCTAAGCTTTTGGTTTCAACTCTTACCATACTCAACATCAGAAATTCATACCCAATAAACAACTTAAAGTATTATAAATGGGGGAAATCCTTTAACTGGAGTTCAACCTTTATTTAACATCAATAAATTTCATATGGGAGAGAAATCCCCATATAATTAATGTAGTTAAGCCTTTAATCAGAGCTTACAATTTGGCCTACAAAAAAGAATTTGTATTAGAAAACTCATGAATGTAATACATGTGGGAAGTCTTTTAATAAATCATTCAAAAAGCTTTATTAATTGCCTCCTATGTTCTAAGCACCTTGCTGGATGCAGATAGTACAAACAGAAATGTGAGATAGCCCTTACCTTCCAGGAGATCTTCATACAGCATCATAAAATTTACACTGGAGAGAATCCTCTTGAGTGCAATAAATGTGAGAATGCCTTTGTTCACAGCTCAAGCCTTATTATATACCAGCAAGTTCATAATGGAGATACCTTGTGCATAGTGAATATGGAAAAGCTTTTAGTTATAATTAAAATATTCTCCATTAGAGAATTAACACTGGAGAGAAACTATGAATGTAATGAAGGTAGGAAAGCCTCAAGTTTCTTCCTCACCTTACTGAAGAACATAAAATTCATAGTGGAGAAAAACTATAAATTGTAATAAATTTTCAGAAAGCGTTCAATTGGATTTCAGATAAACATGTTGGAAAAAAGTTCTATCATTGTAAAGAATGTTAAGAAAAAGCCTTTAGTCAAAGTTCACAACTTATATTCCATCAGAAAATTCATACTGGCTAGAATTCCCATAAATATAATCTGGAAAATATCCCATTTGGACTTTTTTTATTTGATGACATGAAATTTATATTGAATGAAATGAAAAAGCATTTAAGGACTTACTGTGTGGCCAGCTACTATGCTAAGCACTGATGGTACAAAAGCAAAGATTGTCCTCATCCTCAAGGAACTTACATTCCACAAGGGGAGGATAAGATGGAGAACTTTATGTGCTGTGTGTGGGTGGGAAGGGGAGCATTATTATTATATATATTATTATATCTCCCACAATTCCTGATATGAGTCATTGTACCTCTTCTAGTATCAAGGGCAGAGTTGACTATGATTTCAGAAATGGAGTAGAGGTAGAGTATATGTAGGGGGTACTAAAGGCTGTTGAAAAGATGACTGGGGAGTAAGGAATGAAGTGAAGCATGACTGGGGTTTACCTGAACTACAGAAGAGACTTTGTGAACATAATGAATGTGATAAAGGTGTCAGTGATACAAGTGGTCTCTGATTTATATATGTCAGACTCAAGAATGTTCTTTACATATAAATGACCCCTAGGAATCCTACTTCAGCCCTATTTTTCCTTCCCTTCCCTAAGGAAGTCTAAGGTAGGTGGAAGAATCAATATTGAGGAAGGTGCACCCTGCTGCATTTCACCTTTCTTCCTAACGTTGGTAGAGTCAATTCTATTCCACAAATATTTATTGTGTCTCCCATGTACCTTATGTTAGTTTTTGGTGATACAAAGTTGAAAAATGACATGTGTTCTATTGATAGTCTCCTGGTGGGGACAAGGGAAAGTTATGACATGTATACAGATAAGTATACAGTGCAGAATGTATTAAGGACAAAGGAGAGAGCCAAAGTTCCATAAGAAATTTGAAGAGTGGGGTGGCTAGGTGGCGCAGTGAATAGAGCACCGACCTTGGAGTCAGGAGGACCTGAATTCAAATCTGGACTCAGACACTTAACACTTACTAGCTGTGTGACCTTGGACAAGTCATTTAACCCCAATTGCTCTGCCTTCCCTCTCCAAAAATTTAAAAAAAAAGAAATTTGAAGAGTAAGAAACAGTTTTCAACTATGATAAAATAAGAAAGGCTTTGTGAAAAGCCATGGGATTGAATAATTAGCATCCCTAGTTTCCATTTCATCTGCTAAACATACCCTGATCCCCATTCTGCTCTCTTCTTCAGAGCTTTACCCCTTTATAAAGTTGCCAATATCACCTGAGTCTAACTTTTCCTTTGAAATATAAATTAATCCTCAGTCCTTCCTCCCCTTAAAGACTGAGACTTTATAGGAAAAAAAATGAGAAAAGCATGTTTGGGAGTGGCCTGAGGCAGATTTTTCTTCTGTATCTATTTTTATTCATTACTAGCAGTAAAAAAAAATATTCACAAACCTTAACTGGACTTTGTGTTTGCTTCAAGGACAGAAGAACAGGGCTAGAGTCAGAGGACTCTTCTGTACTGAAAGAAGGAAGAAAACAACTACAGGTAGAAGCTATATAGATGGTAGCAGTGGAAGAGGAAATAGGCAGACAAATCCTTGGGACCCACAAATGAAGAGAAAAAGGGCAATGGGAAGTGAAAATGGCAAGAAATCTCCTTGGGACTAAGGGAGTTCCACCAGCAAGAATGTCTGGTTCCCATATCTCCTTACCCTAAAACTGCCCCAAAATTCCCCATTTCACCCTATGGTTCCACTGCTTTTTCTACCCCTTACCTACACCGGTGCTGCAGCCCCTTCTCTAGGCCAAAGGAGCTATCTATCACCAGGGACTTCAAGTTTGGTGAATCCCACTGAAGCAAGGTTAACCATTATGATTATATTTTGAAGAAGTGAAAGAGTTCCCAGTTCCATTGTAGTGGATAGAAATGTGCTTTTGGTATTCAACTTGGAAGTCGACACATTGTCCATAAACACGATTACATATGTCAGTTAAATTCTGTGGAACCATCAATACTATACTTCATACAGGTATATTATGAGAACTGGAGCATCTATGAACTTAACCACCATTAATAATGTTGATTTAATGGAAAATGCATTGATTTACAAAGACTCAAAGTTCTATTTGAGGTTTACAAAGTATTTTGACTTGCTTCATTTTAAAGATGACAAAACAGGCTCAGATGTCGTAAATATTTTACTTGGGATTATACACCTAGTGAGTATCAAAGTCAGCATTCAAACCAGACTCCAAGACCACTTTTTACTATATTGCTTTACCTTTCAACTGGAATAGTTGTTCTGACTTAATGTTCCTTCCAATTCAACTAGAATGTAGCATGTGTCAAAGGAAATAAAGTACAATATACCTGGAAAGGTAGGCTGGAGCCAGATTGTGAATGGACTGAAATGCAGAACAGTGGAATTTGTCATTTATCCCAGAGGCAAAAGAGAATTGAGGCAGCTAGGTGGCACAATGGATAGAGTGCCAGTTCAGGAATCAGAAAATCTCATCTTCCTGAGTTCAAATCCAGCCCCAGATTCTTACTAGCCATATAACCCTGGGAAAGTCACTTAACACTGTTTGCCATAGTTTCCTCAACTGTAAAATGAGCTGGAGAAGGAAATGGCAAACCAATCCAGTATCTTTGTAAAAAAATCCCCAAAAACCCAAACCCTAAATAGGGTCACAAAAAATTGGAAATAACTGAAAAACAATAGTTACTGGAGGTTCTTGATCAGGGAATTTATATATATATATATATATATATATATATATATATATATTGCTTTTTAGAGGGCAATTGGGGTTAAGTGACTTGCCCAAGGTCACATGGCTAGTAAGTGTTGTGTCTGAGGTCAGATTTGAACTCAGGTCCCCCTGACTCCAGGGCTAGTGCTCTATTCACTTCACCACCTACTTGCCCCCATTTTATAACTCTTAAAGGGCTATGCTAATGCTAGATGTTATTATTACTATTGTAACATTATTATCATTGTTAAGCAGATGAAGTAAATTTTAGGATCCTGGAATACTGGATACTACATTTTAGGACGGGAAGATGTAGTTGCTGAGCCATCATTGATTTCTCAATGATTTATAGAGAATGGGAGAGGCGATAGAGGACTGGAGAAAATCAAATTCCTAATTTCAAAAAAGAAAGATGATGCAGTCTGCAAATTGTAGGACAGTGAACTTCATGTAAATTCATTGCAAAGTTCTGGAACTATTAAAGGGATGGATAATATTTAGAAAAAAAGTGAGGAATCACAAAGAGCCAGCATGTCTTCATCAAAAGCAGGTCATTCAAAACCAATCATTTCTTTTTTATTTTGCCAGTTACTAGATTGGTAGATCAGAGGAATCCTGCAGGCATAGCTGACTTAGATTTTAGTGTCTCATTCTATTTTGGTTGGAAGTATGGAAAAGTATGACTTGGACAATGACTGAATGACTGTAATGGCAAGCAAAGCAGTACTTAGCACCTTGTTTCAATTCAAGTGTCTTTGAGCCTTGCCTGTGATTATATCAAGTCTTTGTTAAGAAACAGAACCTGTGAAGCCCACAGTGGGAGGGACTTGCCAAAGACAGGAATAGGAAAGATGTAAGAGGTGGGCAGACCAGGGAGGAGCTAATGACATATAAAAGGAGGATCACAAACTGGGATTGAGAAGAACTGAGAAGGAGAATACTTGTAGTGGCTGGCACTCTGTCTGTTCTATCTGTGTTGATCTGTGTTTATGATTTTTGTACAGAAGCCCTGGGACCTTACTGCTGGTTTAGAAACCCTGAAAGAGGATTTTCTTGTTGTCTGTTTACAGAAGTCCTGGAGGAGGGCTTCAGAGGTCCTGGGATTGTATTGATGATTTGTGTTGATTTCTCAGACCTTGTCTGTGGGTCTGTGTTGATTTCACAGGCAGATAGTGAATTGATGATGGTGCTGGCAATGTGTATGAATGTTGTTTTGGTTCTGTTAAGCTTTGTCTTCCCAGAAACAGGTCCTACAAAGGACTTGAGGTGGACTGGACACTGTGAGCTTCAATATGGAACTGAACAAGGAGCTAAGAACTGTCTGCCTGTGAATCCAGATGCCTGTTGCATGAATTCAAGCAAGAGCTGGACCTACAGAAGAAGAACCATGGAATTCGGGAGCCAGCCTTGAGCCAAGATCAAAAGACCTCTCCTTAGGTACTTAATGCTGACTGACAAGATCATGATTTACTGTGACCTATGGGTGGGAGAACTTTGTACTTTGTACCTTGTACCCCTTAAGGATGATTGAGTTGAGGATAACTGGAAGGTAGTCTCCAATCAAGAAGAAAGACTTTCTGACTGATGGGATTAAGGCAATGTGACCTAGGGGTGGGAGACCTTTGTACTTTGTATCCCTTAAGGAGGATTGCTCCTTAAGGATGACCTAGTTAAGGACTTACTGAATGATATCTTTTGTTTAAAACTGTGGCCACTTTAGTGACAAGTTGTTATATCATTGTGAATGCTGTACTTTGGTTTCTGTGAATGTTTTGCTTTAGTTTACTGCTGAATAAAGAGTTCACTATACTATGTGATCAGATCCTTAAGTTACTCATAGCAGCAGTCCTCTGGAGAGCTGCTCATGCTTGGCTTTACAATGACTAAATCGAAAGATTTAAGTTTAGCATGGAGAAAGTTCTCCAGTGTTGGGGCGGGGAGGGTATCTTAGGTATTTGTGTTCCTATAATATTTGCAGTTTTTCAGTGATTTGAATAAAGACATAAAAGGCATATTTATCAAATTTACAAATGACATAAAGCTAGGAAGGATGGCTAATGTATTAGATAATAGGATTTTAAAAGATCTTCACTGACTAGAACAATGAACTCAATCAAGTAAGATAAAATGAAATGGGAATAAATATAAAAATCTTACACTTGATTTAAAAAAATTGACTTCAGGGGTGGCTAGGTGGCACAGTGAATAGGACACTGGCCCTGGAGTCAGGAGGACCTGAGTTCAAATCCGCCTCAGACACTTAACACAAAAACCAGCCGTGTGACCTTGGGCAAATCACTTAAACCCAACTGCCCTCCAAAAAGCAAAAAAAAAAAAAATTTTGACTTCAAATGTTCAAGGAAGGGGTAGTGGGGGCATAGTTTAGCAGTTCATCTCAAAAAGAACTAGTAGCTATATGACTTAACACTGCTAATGTAATGTAGGATATATTAAAAGTGAGAGTGTTCAGAACCATGGAGGTGAAAATTCCTCCCTGACCAGTTTACAGCTAAAGTACTGTTTTAAAAACCACATTTTAAGGAAATCAGTAATCTGGAGAGTATTCAGAGGAGGGCAGTTGAGGTGGTGAACGCCCATGAGTTCATGTCATATGTGAAACAGAGGGACTGGAGATGCTCAGTCTGGTAAAGGGGGGGGAGGTGGGGAGGTGGTGGAGAGTGCATGTGCATGATAGCTAAAATCAAATATCTGAAGGACTGTCACATGGAAAAGGGAAAAAGCTTCTTCTGGCTGGCCCTAGAAGAAAAAAGCAAAAGTTACAAAAAGGCTGATTTAGACTTAATTTGAGGAATATCTTTCTAACAACCAGAGCTATTCACAAGTGGAATACACTTCCTCAGGTAGTGAAGTCCTTCTCATGGGAGGAAAATTCAGCCTCAGACACTGGAAATAGAGCTAGAAGTAACTGAAAGTAGTTCTAGTTCCAGTTGGGAAATGCTGCTATTTCCTCCTCCTCTTCTTCCTCTCTCCACATGGGGAATCATACCCTTATATATGGGTGCTCTCTCCAAAGAAATATACATTTTGATCACTTATATACTTCACAAGGTATCTTGGAGTTTGGGGGACAGATTTTTTTCTTCTCTATTTATTCTATCATTGGCTTTGGGGGGTTTTCCCCCCAGAAAATTGGGACAATTAACTCTTTTGTTTCATGTAGTTTTCATTCATGATTTCTTAAAATATAGCTCTGGAAAACCAGGCTTTGATAAAGCCCATTAGAATTCAAAGGAAGCTACTTGATTATGCCTTTAAACTCAAATCACTGGAGAGGATTCTGGGAAGATGATAGAGTAGGTCAGAAATTCCAAGCTCTCAAGATTTTCCCCCCACAAAAGAGTTAAAATAAGCACGTTAGGGTGAACAATGTGTGGGTGGAAATTAATAAGAATAGGGGCATAACCAGGGTCTTCCTTGGACAGTTTGAGATCAGAAGAAAAATCCCAGGAAAAGGTTTGGTCCCTGTGAAGAGTAAACACCTCCAGCCTAGGTTCTGTTTTAACAAAAAGCAGCAAGTCCTGGCTTTAGTTGGTTTGAGAGGCTGCATCAGCCTCAGTTACAGGAACTTTTACCCACGCCCCCCCCATAGTGAGGGGAGTTGTGTGTCTGATCCCAGGAAGATTGAGGGAACCTCTGCTTATGAGGAAGGAACACAAGACCCAGCTGTGCTGTGAAGAGTGGTGGGGGTGAGAAGGAACCAGCACATGCCCAGTGAGTGCAGAAGCAGTGGGGCAGAAAGCCCCTGGCTGCAGGTACTTAAAGGAGACTGGAGGTTTGGCTTTAGTTTCAGTATAGAGGGGAGAACTGAAGATCTGGGGCAAGAGAGTGGACTGAGGACATTTCCTATACACCAGGGGTAGAGGTGAATACAAAAATTAAGCTATTACCACAAAAAGGGGAAAGGAGAAAGAATCCAACCATAGAAAGCTATTATTGGAGAAGAGATGACCGGGGTTCATCTTCAGAGGAAGATACTGAAGTAAAGAACCCCCAAGGAATAATGTCAAATGGTCAACTGCCCAAAAAGAATTCATAAAATATCTTTAAAAAGACTTTAAAAATCAAATGACAGGACAGCTAGGTGGCACAGTGAATACAGCACCAGCCCTGGAATCAAAAGAACCTGGGTTCAAATCTGGCCTCAGACACTTAACACTTACTAGCCATGTAATCTTGGGCAAGTCATTTAACCTCAATTGCCCTGCCTTCCCCCCTCCAAAAAACAAAAAACAAACACAAAACAAAAACCCAAATGACAGAAATGGAGGAAAAACTAAATAAATAAGAATAATCCAAGAAAAACAAGGTTATGCAACCAATTAGAAAAGGAGATTCAGAATCTTAAAGAAGAAAATGACACCTTGTAAATTAGAATTGGGCAAAGTAAAGCCAGCAAAATTATAAGACATCAAGAAATAATTAAATAAAATAGGAATAATAAAAAAAATAGAAAACAAAGTGAAGCATCTTATAAGAAAACAGATTTGGAGAATAGATTAAGAAGAGAAAATATAAAAATAATCATACTAACTGAAAGTTATGATCAAAAAATAATCTTGATACAATAATACAAGAAATAATAGAAGAAAATTGTCCTGAAGCATTAGAAAAGGGGGGGGGGAGTAGAAATAGAAAAAAATCCATCTATCACCACTTGAAAGAGATCCTATGAGGAAAACTCATAGAATTATCACAGTCAAATTTTGAAACTCCCAGCTTAAGGATAAAATATTAAAAGCATCAATATTAAAATAATTTAAATATGATAGTGCCACAATTAGAATCACACAAGACCTAGCAGAAAAGACATTAAAGGACCACAGGTCTTAGAACACAATATATCAAAGAGCAAAAGAACTGGGGCTCTGGCCAAAATTATCATACTCTGCAAAGTTAAGTATTATCCTAAATGAAAAAAATAGACAACTGATAAACTTTCAGACTTTCAAGACTTTGCTAAAAAAAATCCTGAACTCAAAAGAAGATTCGACATATACAAGAACCAAGAGAAATATAAGCTATATACCAAAGACTGATTATAAGGGATTCATAAAGACAGTTTACTATATATATATATATATATATATATATATGTATATATACACATATATATGTAAAATGTATGTCTAGGATTCTTATTAATAATTGGGTAGCTCAACAGAAAGACTGGGGTAAAGTTGAGCATGATATGAATTTAAAAAGTAAAACCATTTAGGAACAGCTAAAAAGAGTACTTATTTTATACAAATGAGGTGCAAGAGAAAGAATTGATACAGAGGAATTAGATGGTGGAGGAGGGCTGGTAGTTCTGGTAACTTACTTTCATTGGGAATGGGTTTAAGAGGGAACAATACATGTGTATTTATTGTTTAAATTTTTATTTATTTTAGTTTTCAACATTCATTTCCACAATATTTTAAGTTCCAAATTTTCTCCCCATCTCTTCCCTGCCCCTACCCCAAGATGGCAATCCAACTGATTACCCTTTACCCCAGTCTTCCCTCTCTTCTATCCCCACCTATTTCTCCCTTACTCCCTTTCCCCTTATTTTCTTGTACGGCAAGATGGATTTCTATATCCCATTGCCTAATACAGATATATTTAGAAGAATATAAAAGTCTTCTAAATTCAGAAGAAATAAAATGGTAGGGACATAGGGAGGGTGGAGAGGACAAGGGAGGGATCTTTAGAGGGGAGAATGAGGGAATAGGTAAACGGTGGGTATAGAAAGGTATTTAGATTTATGGGACTGGGAGGATAGAGAAGAGATCCTTGGAGGGGGGTAGGCAAGTAATAGAAGGGAAAAGTACTGGGTGGAAGTAGTGGAGGCAGGAGAGATAGGAAACAAGAGACATGCACAAACATAAAAAAGATCAGGAGTAGAGTATGTTTGGGAAAGTATATGTCTATAGATGTATGTATATATGTATATGTCTATGTATACAGCTATAGAGAAACATATCTAAACTTTATTGTAGTTTTCGGGGGAAGGAGAAAAAAGACAAAGGAAAAAGTGCACAACAAAGAACAAAAGAAAACTCACAAGGAAGCAAAGATGAACAATTCTCAATACAATGTGTATTATTTATCATACGGGCTTTCTTGAAATGAAAATTTATCGTTACATATTTTAAATCCTCTCTTATGTTCTGCTATGTACAACATGCTTTATTTTTTTTTTCTTTCCTACTTTGTATTTAAGTCTATAATATCTTTTTGTTTCTTTTCTCTATTCTGTTTATGTGTTCTGGCCCTTGAGTCTAAAATTAAATTTTAAAAAACAAAACAAAACTCAGATCACTTCAGCTCTCACTGACTAACCAATAATAGGTCCCAGCCCAAGCCTCACTTGCTCATTGTTTGGGTTTTAATGGCTCAGAGTGAGTGTAAATTGTTTCTGTTCTGGCCAGAAACTGAGCATCTTCCCCTCCCAGATTAATTCTTTTGTGAAGGCAAACTAGTCTTTTGCCTCAATTCTTACCTAGTCTTAAATTACTGAATGGGTGTTGCCTCAGACAAACTGGGACCTGGGAAAGACCTTAGCTTAAAAAGGCCAACGTCTCCCACTGCATCCAGAGCCTTCACCAGTCATCCTGACCTATGTCCTGCCACTGTACTCCAAAGGACTCTGGAGAAGAGAATGAGGCACAGTTCTGCCTCACTTAAATCCAATTCACTTGCAAGTCAAGACATCACCTTCCTGATGTCATTGGTCTTCTTTGAGAACAAGGATGAACAGCAAAGCAGAAGCCCATATTTAAGTTAGTCAAACAGATCCCTGTCATATAAATTTTTGTAACTTGTACCAAATATTCTTGACATGAATCAACCATGTATCACCAGGGTATGGAAAAGAAAAATAAATCATAAAAATAAAAATGAAAAAAATAAATAACAAAGTAAGCACCCTGCCCCAAGTTTCCCCAGTCAACTTTTAGTAGAGAAAATACTTTTAAATTTTTATTACCAACTCCACAATTTTTCAACATTTACTAAAACAAGCAAAATATTTCACCTAAGCAGAAACACAAGACAATCACTGATAGGTAAAGGGAATTTGGGACGAATAATTAAATTAACCAATTTATAGCAAAATAGGTAGAAGACCATCCCATCTTCATATTTAAAGTTTCCTTCCAGTGTGTTTTAAAAAGTTTAAGTTCTAACTGAAGGTGCCTCATAACCATCATATTAGTAAAGTTTCTCTTCATTGAGAATTCTCTGATGCGCAATAAATTTCAGGCTCCAACTAAAGGCTTTTCCTGCACTTATTACATTTATAGGGTTCCTCTCCAGTGTGAACTATCTGATTTTGAACAAGATTGGGGCTTCAACTAAAGGTTTTCCCACAATAATTATATTCATAAGGTTTCTCTCCATTGTGAATTCTAATGTTGAATAAGATGTGAGTTCCAGCTAAAGGCTTTCCCACAGTCATTACATTCAAAGGGTCTCTCTCTAGTATGAATTATTTGATAGAGAGTAAGTTCTGTGTTTAAACTAAAGCCTTTTCCATACTCATTGCATTCATATGGTTTTTCTCAAGTGTGAGTTTTCTGATGTTGAATAAGGTGTGAGCTCTGACTGAAGGCTTTCCCACATTTATTACATTCATATGCTTTTTCTCCAGTGTGAATTACCTTATGTTTTATAAGACTTGAGCTCCAACTGAAGGCTTTCCCACATTCATTACATGCATAGGGTTTTTCCCCAGTATGAATTCTCTGATGGTGAATACACATTACATGCATAAGGTTTCTCTCCAGTGTGAATTCTCTGGTGTTGAATAAGGTATACACCATGACTAAAGGCTTTCCCACATTAATTACATTCATAAGGTTTCTCACTAGTGTGAAATCTCTGGTATTTAACAAAATTTGAGCTCCTACTGAAGATTTTTCAACATTTATTACATTCATATGGTTTCTCTCCAGTATGGCCTCTTTGACAATGTCTGAATTATATTTGAAGTTCTTGCCACATTTTTCACATTTATGGGCTTTCTCATCTGTTGGACTTCTTAGATTTGTAACAAGGTTTGCATCATTTGTAACAAGGTTTGCATTCAGACTTAGGCTTCTTCTAAACTTAATATGTTCCTTACCTTTGTCTGATATAGGAGTTTTCATATGAGTTACAGTCACTTCCCTGAAATGTCTCACTAGAGGTAAGGATTTCTTCAGTATCTCCTCCAAAGGCTTTTCCTGATAACTCTGGCAATTTCCTATAGGTTCAAAAAAATCTGCAAACTTTAGTTCAAATGTTAATCCATATAATTCTACTTCTTCAAAAATGTCCTGATAAGGAGTGGGTGGCTTGCTATCCCTTGCTATCTTGGAATCTGAAACAATAAAAACTCATTTAATTAAGCACCTGAAATTTGTAAACCACCTTCCTCCTTTCCTCATAACAATCTTGTTAAGTAGGTAATGCAAGTATTATTATACTCCTTTTACATATGAGGAAACTGAAGCTTAGGAAGGTTAAATGTGTTACCCAAGGCCTTAAAGCCTGGAGGTTGAGGAGCTAGAATTTGATTTCAGGGTTATTTTCACAAACTCCAAGTTCAAAGTTCTTTTCTTTTTCTTTTTGGAGGGCAATTGGCGTTAAGTGACTTGCCCAGAGTCACATTGACTAGTAAGTGTGTCAAGTGTCTGAGTCCAGATTTGAACTCAGGTCCTCCTTACTCCAGGGCCGGTGCTCTATTCACTGCGCCACCTAGCCACCCCAAGTTCAATGTTCTTTTTGCCACATGATTCTGCCTCTCCAAAAGTCCACTTTTTATTTTACTGACAAAGATGAAAACTACTGCTATAGAAAAAGTATCACTATGAAATCATGGAAGGCACAACAAGCAAATGTTCAGGACATCTGAGTTCTAAACCTACCTCTGCCACTCTCTCAGGGGATCACAGATTTAGAGTTGGAAGGGATGTCACAGAGGAAGCTATGAAGTACAGTGGAGTGTGTTAGGCATGGAGTCAGGAAAACTTGTGTTCAAATACACCCTCAGATACTTCCTACCTGTATGACCCTGGGAAAGTAACTTAACCTCTGTTTGCCTCAGTTTCCTCATCTATAAAGTAGGGATAATAATAGTACCCACTTCCCAGGGTTGTTGTGAAGTCAAATGAGATGATATTTGTAAAACACTTGGCAAAGCAGGTGGTACACAGCAGGTATTATACAAATGTTATCTATTATTATTAGTTATTATTATTATTATTATTATAGACACACAGGTGGCAGAGTGGATAGAGTGCTGGGCCTGAAGTTGGGAAGACTCTTCCTAAATTCAAATCTGGGCTCACTTAGTAGCTGTGGGACCTTTGGCAAGTCACTTAACCCTATTTGCCTCAGTTTCCTTATCTGTAAAATAAATTGGAAAAGAAAATGGCAAACCACTTCAGTATCTTTGCCAAGAAAACCTCAAAAGGAGTCACAGTCAGACACAACTAAAAATAACTGAACAAAAATTATTATTGCTATTTTTATTATTTTACAAATGAGGAAACTGAAGCTGAGAGTTTAAATGACTTGCCCAAGGCTATACATGTAGCAAAGGAGAGAGCTGGATTTGAATACAGGGCCTCTGACTCTAAATGCAGTGCTCTTTTCACTGTTCTAGGTTACTTGGACTTAAACTCTCAGGACCTCAAGTTTCCCCATGAGGATGCTGGACTAGATGACTTTTATGGTCTTTTCCAACTCAGAAAATCTGTGATTCTGTAATATCTAGGGAGATTCCTCAGGTTTTGTAGCTCTCAACATTTGGCCAAGAGTAAGAAAGGATAGCGAAGGAAAGGTAAGCAGAGGCCTGAACAGCTAAACAGAGGATAATGGTGAAATTGTAGAATTGTTAGCTAAAATGAATAACCTCTCAATATAAATGGCCCTCAACCTAGAAAACTGTCAGGTTACCAACATGACCTTCATCCATAAGAAGAATCCTAAAACAGTCCTAGTTTATCAAAGTAAACACCTATCTTTTCTGAAGTCTCTTCCAATGACTTCTAATAAAAATAAATGTACCTCTTCTTTATAAAGGCTTTTAGCCTTTTTTTTAAAAATAAAAGCATTCCCAAAACTTCAGTTAAGAAAAAAATCAAAGGTACAAGTAGAGGATAAGGGAGGTATGGCTAGAAAATAGTTTATATCTAAAAAATTTTAGAAAAGGTCTAGAGATTTCAGTGCATTCCCAAAATGGGTCAAAAGTGTGAGATGGGGGCAGCTAGGTAGCACAGTGAATAGAGCACCAGCCCTGGAGTCAGGAGGACCTAAGTTCAAATCTGGCCTCAGACACTTAACATAAAAACTAGCTGTGTTGACCTTGGGCAAGTCATTTAACCCCAATTGCCCTCCCCTCCCCCCTCCAAAAAGCAAAAAAAAAAAAAAGGTGACATGGAAATTAAAAAAGTTAATGTGATCTTAGGCAAATTAAAAGAAGCAGTCAGAACAAGGAAGGCAATAGTCTTGCTATACATTGACCACATATGAAATCTTGAATGCATTTGTGGATGTGACATTTTGAGAAGGGCTCTGACAAACTGGAGTGCTTTCAGAGGTCAATGGGGACAGTGAGGGGACTTGAGATTATGCAATAGGAATCAACCTGGAAGAACTATGTATATCTGGAGAAGAAAAGACTTCACAGGGACTGGAGAATGACTTTCAGGGATCTGAAAGGCAAGAAGAATTAGATTTGTTCTGCTTACTTCAATATGGCAGAACTATGAACATTTGAATGGAAACTGGAGAATGGTAGCTTTTACCTCAATATAAAGAAATTTTTTTTAAGAATTAGAACTGTTTTTACTAAACCCACAAATGTCCTTTAGTACTGAAGAAAGGAATCAAAATCCAAAAATTGTTGTGAAAACTGGATAGCAATATGGTAGAATATAAATCCACAACTCATAACACAATTCAAGTAAATTTACAACTAGATTAACTGATCTAGATTAAAATCTAGATTAAATATGCATTTTTAGAAAGTAATTATATACTTACCGTATTTCAACTATGTAGAGGGAACACATTTTTGTTTACAGAACAAAAAATATAATAGGGATATAAAATATAATTAGGGATAAAGTAAATGAATTAAATTACCTAAAAACAAAATAGCAAAAATGAAAAGGAAAAAACTGGGGGAAGAATTTGTGATTTTAAATGACATATTTCATAAAGCTTTGATGCCAGAATTTATAAGAAGTTGATAAAATTTATAACAGCAATATCTAATTTTTATTGGAAAGTCAAAGCACCTAACCATGTGCAAATGAGGAAGCATAACTTGCTCAAACTTTTTTTTCGTGAACAAAGCCTCTAACAGCATCCCTTTGTGCTCTTAGCTCCAGCTTATCTTCTAAGACCTCCTTCTTTCCTTATAATAATCCCTTGCCATCATCCTCCACCATTTCCTCCTTTACTCCTATCTCTGATAAAGAGGTGGCCTTTTTATCAAGGCCCACTCCAATATATCCACATTTGATCCTATTCCTTACTCTCTTCTACAGCAGATGATACCCACTATTGTCCTTCCGTTTATTATCTTTGATCTCTCCCTATCTACTGGTTTTTCCCTGATGCCCATAAACATCCCAGTCTCCCCATACTTAGAAATCCTTTCCTTAGAGATCCATTTCATACATTAGAAATGCCTGCTGTGGATCATCCTGTATCTCCTCCCTTTCTCAGCTAACTTTCTAGAAAAAGCTATCTACATGTGTTTCCTCCACTTCCTCTACTCTCTCCCAGCCCTTTCCAATCTGGCTTCCAACCTCACTAGTCAAGTGAAACTGCTGTCTCCTAAGTCCCCAGTAATTTTTAATTGATAAATATTATGGTCTTTCTCAGTCCTCTTTCTTCTTGATCTCTGCTGCATCTGACACTTCTAACTAGATACTCTCTTCTTTATGGCTTTTGGGCTTTGGGTTGTTGTGACACCTCTCTCTATGCATATGACTCCTATGTATCTAGCCTTCAACTCTTTCCTGAGCTCAAGGGCTGTTTAGTGGTCATTTACACCTGGTCTTTCCATTGGTATTTCAAACTCAACATGCCAAAACAGAACTCATTATCTTCTCCCAAATTTCACTATTACTATCCCTCTAGACATACAGGTTGACAACCTAGGGTTCAGTCTACCCTTCCCACTTTTAATCACCCCACATATCCAATCAATTACTAAATCTTGTCACTTCTCTGTGAAATTTCTTGAGTATGTTCTCTCTTCTCTACTCATACAGCTACCATGCTACTTCAAGTCGTCGTTACTTCTTGTCTAAACTATTGTAATAGCCTGCTATTTGGTGTCCCTACCTCTAGTCTCTCCCCACTTCAATCTATCTTCCACACACCTGCTAAATTGATTTTACTAAAGTGCAGGTCTAATCATGTCATCTACTATTCAACAAACTCCAGTGGCTCTTCTTCCTTCCTCCTTTTTTTTTCAAACTGGGGAAAGGTTTTTTTTTTTATATTTTGGTTTTTTCCAATTACATATAAAAAATTTTATCATTCTTTTAAAAAAATATTTATTCTTTAAAAAAAATTTGAGTTCCAAATTCTCTCTCTTCCCCCATACCCTCCTTCCACTCATTGAGAAGGCAAGCAATTTGATATAGGTTATATGCAATCATGCAAAACATTTCCATATTAGGGCAAAAAGAAAACTCAAGAAGAAAAATAAAAAAGCTAAAAAAATAAAGCTAAATTAAAAAAAAGTTTTTAAAAGTATGCTTCAATCTGCATTCAGACACTGTCAGTTTTTTCTCTAGAGATAGATAGCATTTTTCATCCTGAATATTAGGGAAAGGTTTTATAAATCTTTGTTTCAAATTTTAATCCTGGGTTCTTTTAGTGTAGTATGGTTGCAAAAAATGAATTGTGTAAAAACAACAAATTAAAAAAGCCATAATGTGTAAGGGGTTTAAAAATATTAAGAAATCTAATTCTTCAGATCCATAAAGAGAGAGAGGAAGGATGGGAGGGAGGGAGAGGGAAAGAAAGAGAGAGACAAAGAGAGTTAAATGGGATGAAATAGATGGATAGGATAGAGGGAAATATACAGTTAGTAATCATAACTGTAAACAAATTTTACAGCAAATTTCTCTGATAAAGGTTTCATGTCTCAAATATATAGAGAGAGTGGAGTCAAATTTATAAAAATAAGTGCCATTCCCCAAATGATAAATGGTCAAAGGATATGAACAGTCAGTTTTCAGATGAATTCATCAAAGCTATCTAGAGTCATATGAAAAATGCTCAAAATCACTACTTTTGTAATATATTTTTTATTCCCCCCCCCATTACATGTTAAAATAATTTTTGTTGTTGTTTCTTTTTGGAGGGGAGAGGGCAGGGCAATTGGGGTTAAGTGATTTGCCCTGGGTCACATGGTGAGTATTTAGTGTCTGAGACCAGATTTGAACTCAGGTCCTCCTGACTCTAGGGCTGGTGCTCTATTCACTGCGCCACCTAGCCACCCCCATAAAATAATGTTTTTGACATTTGTTTTCTCTGAAGTTTTAAGTTCCAAATTTCACCCCTCCCTTCCTCTCTCTCCTCCTCCCTTCCTGAGACAGTAAGCAATTAGATATAGGTTATACATGTGCAATCATGTAAAACATTTTCATATTCATCATTTTGTACAAGAACACTCAAATAAAAAGAAAGAAAGAAAGTGAAAAATAGCATCAGTTCATGTAAGTCTTTCTAGGTTTTTCTGAAATATCATGCTTATTGCTTCTTATAGCACAATGATATTCCATCACAATCATATACCATAGCTTGTTTAGCCATTCCCCAAATGATAGACATCCTTTCAATTTCCAGTTTTTAGCCATGAAAAAACATCTGTTATAAATATTTTTTTACAAAAAGGTCCTTTTTCCTTTTTTCAACCTTAACTAATCACTATTGATCAGAGAAATGCAAATTAAAACAACTCAAGGGCACCACCTCACACCTATCAGATGGACTACTATGACAGAAAAAGAAAATGAAAAATGTTGGAGGGGATGTGGGAAAACTGAGATTAATGCACTGTTGGGTAGAGAAATTCATCTTACCTAAGGGAAGGGAAGAAGGAGGAGAAGGGACTAAGACAGAGGTGGGGAACCTGTGGCCTTGGGGCCACATGTGGTCCCTCAGCCTTTTGACTGAGTCTAAGTTGCATAGAACAAATCCTTTTATTAAGGGAATTTATTCTCTGAAGTTTGGATTAAGTTAAAGGGTTGCACTTGAGGACCTAGAGGGCCACATGTGGCCTTGAGGCCGCAGGTTCCCCAACTCTGCCCTAGATTTTCTTCCACTTCCTTTAATTCCCAATCCTAGGTCAAACCTTTTTCCCTGATTTTATCTGATACTGGGCCAACAATTTTGAATTGCTGGTGAAGATCATAAAACCCAATTATTTTGTCCATTAGATTTACGCTTTATTTCAGTACTCATGGCTGCTTGGCAATTCTTTTATATAACTTATGAATTTGCTATCATATCATCAAGTCTATTCCAAACCTTCCCTGTAAGCTCCCAACCATACTTCCATGATTCTCATACCCTCAATTATCCCACCTTCTATTTTTGGGGAAAAGATTCAGGTTATCTGACAGGAGCTCCCTCAACAACTATCTCGAAAATTCTGAGCAACTAGCCATCCTCATCCTTATGTATCTAAAAAGAAAAGGTGTTTCTGAGGCTACCCCCCCATGCTCTTCACTCCATCTCCTACAGAATCCTAATTCCTTAATCATCCCTTTTCTTTGTCATCTTTAGTCTCTTCCTCTCCAGTGGCTCCTTCCCTTTCCTTAGGGTCTCCCTTATCTTTAAAAGACAAATACTTCTCTCAACCTCAATATAACTCCAAGCTACTTTCCCTCTTCTCAGTCAAACTTCTAAACTACACTCATTGCCACCACTTCCACATTATCTGCTATTCTTCAATCCCCTGCAATCTGGTATCTACTACCTCCATCATTCTTTGAAATTCCCTTCTCCAAGGTCACTAATTATCTCTTAATTGCCAAATCTAATGGCCTTTTCTCAATTCATCCCTTCAATCATCTATAATAGCTGACACTGTTGACCTCCTCCTCCTTAATATTTGCTTCACTATGTCTTCCATGATATTGTTCTCCATGCTCTCTTCTTACCATTGACCCCTCCTTCTAGACTCCTTACCTAGTTCCTTTTTCTCCCCCTAAGAATGGGTTTCTTCTTTGCAAAGTTCTGCTACAGCCCCTTTGTCTTTTATCTCTCAACACTTCCTATTCTGGCAATCTCACTCATTCTCCTAATTTTAATTATTCCCATTACTCAGGTGACTCTCACATCTTTATCTCAAGTTTCAACCTTTCACCTGAGTGTCAGTCCCACATTTTCAACTGTGTAGTAGATGATCTCTTCCAGAGAATGACCAGGAGTGAGGGGACAGAAGGCCATGCTTTTTGAGGCCTGGTTGGGGAATTGGGGATATTTAGCCTGGATAAGACTTAAGGGGAACATGAAAGCCATTTTCAAATACTTGAAGGGTTATCATATGGAAAAAGTAATTAGGGTTTCTAGGCAAAACCAGGAGAAATGGGTAAAAGTTAACATTTAGTGTAGCTCCATCTAAGGAGAAACTATCTAACAATTAGAGTTGTCTAAAAGTTAAATGGGCTGTCACAGGTTCCCTCTCACTGACAGTCACTGAGCAAAGAGCAGAGCATTACTTGTCAGGGATATCAGAAATGGAATTTCTGTTCAGCTACGGAGTTGGAGCAGATCCCTTTATTTATCTTCCAACTCTAATTTTCTGTAATTCTACCAAAGTCCTACCAAGACCTCAAACTCAGCAAGTTTAAAACTGAACTTATCATCTTTTCTGCCAAACCTGCTCTTCTTGCTGATTTTTCTATTCTTGTAATAGTAATGTTATCCTTCTAGCTTCATAAGCTAAGATGTCTTTGACTTCTTTCACTTCAAGGTCCCATATGTTAGATCAGCCAAATTCTAACTATAATATCTTTCTAACTCAACTACTTCTTTTCACTTTCACTGCAATTACCCTAGACAAGGTCTTCATTACATACAACCTATCTTTCCAACCTCATTTCACACTCTTCCTCCCTACATATTTTATATTTTGGGATGGTTCTCTATTCCCCAAATAGAATTCAACACCATTATTATTCCTTGTGCCTAGAATGCCTTCCCTACCTTCAAAAATGTTCCTATCCTTCAAGACAAATTCAAATACCTCTTCTATGAAGTCTTCCTTAATGTGCTCAGCAGGATGTAATTTTTCTCTTTTCTAATCTCACAGCAATTGCACTTGTTCAAATTCCTATTATGTTTCTCTAGGTACTTATCGCCATCCCTACTAGACCATAAATTCATTTGGAGGGGCTACCAGGTGTTAACCTTTGTGTCTCCTTTAACACTTGGTACATTACATTATACGTAGTATTCATCTATAATCAAAGTTATTTGGCCCATCAGTGGGCATATATACTTCAGCAGAGCTGATCTGTGCTTCTAACCATAGAGGGGAATACTTCCTCTTTTCCTCAGGTTCCCCAAGATTATCTGGGACAACGGAGTTCTCTTGGTGTGGGCTCCCCAAGTAATTGGGGTGAGGGAATTGGCCATGCTAGCTGCCCTGGGACACTGGGAATTCTTCACCAATTTGGGTGGAAGATGGTAATATATACTTTAAATTCCTCCACCCAAACAAAATGGTAGGGAATCTATGTTGTTCCTTCTTATTTAGGGTTCCACATTGCACTCTGCCTGGTCCTGTGTTACATAAAAATAACAAATAGTAGTGTTTGGGATGAGAAACCCCATACAAAATTTAATCAAGAACACGGAAATTTCTTAGGATAAGAACAGGAATGATTTTCTCTTCCTGAGAGAAGAGGGCAGTCTTCCCCATGACTGGTCATGAGGAAGAGACGAGTTACAAAAGGCAGAACAAGAATTTATACCCTAATGCAGTCAATTCCCCTCCTTCCAGCTGTCCCTTCTCCTACTGGCTGAGAGGTCGGCTCAAGTCTTGGAGCGAAAATCTTCCCCAGTGGCAAATAACTGGGAAGCCCCCCACAATTCCTCAGTGGCTAGGAAGCGGGTTTACAAAGAACAGGGAAATGGGGAATGGCCAATTCAAATATACCTATTCTTATTTGGCAAAGGCCAAAGTGAAGAAGGGAGGTGCTAAGAGCTTAATGCTGATTGACAGCAGCAATGGAGGGGGAAGAGGGAAGTTAACAATCAAAACTGCCTGAGAAGTTACAGTATGACTTCAGGTTTGCAAAGAAATTTACCTTGTTTTTTCTCATAACCCAAGGAGGTAGGTATCCACATTTTATAACTGAAGAAACTGAAACTGAAAAAAGTTAAGTGGTTTATCCAGTGCTACACTGTGATAATCATTATCATATTTTTTTTTTTTGCCAAAGTCTGAATTAATCAAACAGACTACTTTGCCTTGCTTTAAAAAGGTCTTTTTCTGTGTCAGCAACTCCAGAGACCAGATAAGGCTGAAAGTAGGGTTTCCCCCTATCTTGGGACATACTCCATTCAGGAGGAAAGCAGAGATATCCTGAGATCATAAATTCCAAACGGACCCTGCTTTGTCTTTGCTCTCTGAGTGAGCTGGGAGAATACTTCTTATGTCAACAAAGCAGAGGAGGCTTACTTTATGGCCCTTAAGGATGAGACCCTTAACTTGAGGCATTAACTTGAGAAATGGGACTTTACTTTTTCTTAATATTTTTGGACAAAAACTATTTTATGGAATGTTAATGGTAAAGAAAACAGATATCCTGAGTCACAATTTCAATTGACGCTTTGTCAACTCTCCTATTTTATTGTATTTACCACAATTAAGAAAATTCCTTTATCATACAATGATTAAACATTTATAGAGATCATAAATTTGTGTGACACAGCCACCCTGAATTGGGATGGTTCTGAAATGTATTTAAGCTTTCTGAATTATTTGTTCAGTAGTCAGCCTTAGGCTGGCTCCTTGTACAAGTCTGCTAGTTTTAAGGGAATAAATGCTGTAACTGTATATCACTGTTCGTTTGTCTCCTTTAACCAAACTTTTTAAAGGTTGACAACTGATAGTCAGTGTCTGAGGTAGGATTTGAACTCATTTCTTCCTAACTCCTAACTCCAGCTAACTATCCATTACACCAAAGATGTCAAACCTGAGGCCCGTAAAACCACCTAGAAGCAGGTTAAAATATAATTGGAAGTTTTTTTAACAAAACAAATATATAATACAGCACAGACAATGTTAATTTTTGTTTTTCTAAGTCAATATGCTGTTCACAGGAATCCCACTGCTGACACCACTGTTTAAACTACTAGGGGCAAAGTCAAGACCAACCTGCAGTTCCATTCCTACTTCTAAAAGGGGGCCAAGGAGAAATCATCAGGAAACCCCATTTCTAGAATGGTTTACAGACTCCCAGGGCCTCTGAAACTTCTGTAATTTAACCTGGGCATCTTACCATGACTTTGAGGTCAAGTAGTACAAAAATGAAATAATTAATTCCTTGCTTCCAAATTAACTTTGCCTCCAAATGACTCCATCTCTACCATCATTCTTCTAGCTCCTGAGTTAGAAACCTGGTAGTCATCATCTATGACTCTTTCACCTCTACTTAGCCAAAAGATATATTTTTTCATTCTTTATTTAAGCTATTTATCTTTAGTTTTCAACATTCACTTCCACAAGATTTTGAGTTCCAAATTTTCTCCTCTCCCCCCACCCCAAGACTGTGTGGATTCTGATTACCCCTTCCCTCAAACTGTGGTCCCTTCTATCACCTCACCCCCTTCTCTTAACCCTTCTTCCCCTTCTATTTTTCTGCAGGGCAAGACAGGTTTCTATACCCTATTACCTGTATATCTTATTTCCCAGTTGCATGTACAAGAAATTTTTTAACATTAATTTTTAAAACTTTTGAGTTCCAGTTTCTCTCCCTTCCTCTCTCCCCACACACCGTCATTGACAAAGCAAGTGATTTGATATAGGTTATATATATGTAATCATACAAAACACTTCCATAAGTCATGTTGTGAATGACTAATTTTATTTCCCTCCACCCTGTTCTATTCTGTTGACCCTGACCCCGTTCCTCCTCGAAAGTGTTTGCTTCTCATTACCCCCTCCCCCAATATGTCCTCACTTTTATCATCCCTCTACCTTCCTATAGGGTAAAATAGATTCCCATACCCAATTGAGCAAGTATGTTATTTCCTCCTTAAATCAGGTTCATTCATTCCTTCTCACCTTCCCCCTCTTCCCTTCTACTGTAAAAGCTCCAAAAGATATTCATCAAGTACATCTACTTTGTAGAATATCCTTCTCTGAACGGGGGCATAATACTATTATTAAACTTGAAGTCAGTAAGACTTAGGTTCAAATCTTGCCTATGGTTCATATTAGCTGTGTGACCTTGGGCAAGTCACTTGAGTCTTGGACTCAATTTCCTCATCTGTAAAATGAGGATGATACCTGTAATAACTACCTCACAGGGTTGTTGTGAGGACCAAATGAGATAATGTATTCAAATTGTTTTGCACTATAAAGGTCAGTTTTTATTTAAAAAGAGACATATAAATAATCCTTTTTCAAAGGTTCTTTGATACCCTATCGCCAATCTGTCACCAAATCCTATCTTTCTTCTTTCAAAAATGTTTATTTGCTCCCTTAATTCCCATAGCCACTCTATGCCTAATAACTGTAACAGTATCCTAGTTGGTCTTTCTGCCTTTAATTTCTCTCCTCCAATCCCTCCTGCATACATTGCCTGATTGTACTTTCTAAAATACTATTACTCTGTGCCACTCCCCAGCTCAAGGACATACAATGGTACCTTACAGCTCCTGCTTGATATTCAAACTCCTCAGAAACCTAATACCTCCTTACAGAGTCATATTTATTTCTCAATATTCTTCTACAAGCAGCTTTTGATGTAATCCTGTAATCCTACCAACTTCATCAAATACAACTCCTTTTCAAGGTTAAAAAATATTTCACAGATGTTCTACAATGGTAGTTGTACAGTCATTATCTAAATAAAATACATAAAATTTTAACACTTTAAATGAATTTTTATTTTTATTAGTCACTCCAACATTTACATTTTTTATTTTGTCCAGACCTATGATATCATTGGTGAGGGAAGCTTCTTATGAGGAAATTCCCTCTGCAAAAGTTCTAAACTTCAGGTGGTAGGGGTAGTGAGATTAAGTGACTTCTCCAAGGTCACAAAGTCAATGAGGGTCTGAACCCACATGATCATGAGTCTGGGGCTCCTCTCTCCATCAGGCCACACAGCCTCTCTGTACTTAAGTACAAGTGAACAAGGTCATGTAAAAAATTAATAATAGCTAACAATATAGTGCCTTGACTAGAACTTTACACAAATTATCTCACTTGATCCTAACAACTCTATGAGATTAAGTATAAAATTGTATTTTACAGATGAAGAAACTGAGGCTGAGATTGAGTGACTTACTATGGAGTTGATAAGCATGTAAGACAGGATTTTAGGTCAGAGTTTTCTGATTCCAAGGCTAGCATTCTGCTTCCTACACCTCCACACTGCCCAGAGACTACAGAAGGTATCTTTTCTCAATTATGAATTCACAGATTGATTAAGGGGCCCTTAACATAGGTTGGGAACCACTGATATCCTCTAAGTCAGTTGATTCAACCTGCAAAGACCATCTCTCCTTTGCGATTTACCTCAGTGGTCTCCATCCTTCAGTCCCATCTCCCCCATGCAGCCCTCCCAAACACTCCAGCCCACAATGATCTCTCTCCTTCCTCAGAATTTCTTTTGCATGTGACATTGACACCTTGCAGATTAACAGTTACCATGTTTCCCCAATAATAAGACACTGTCTTCTTATTTTTTTTTGGACAGAAAAACACCAGAGGGCTTATTTTCAGGGGAGGGCTTATTTTAATGAACATTGATAGCAATTTTAATAAACAGGTAAATGTGAACAAAAAAATGTACCTTTATTCAATAAGCAAATCACTGGGGAAGAACAGGATGACGTGCTCACTGCTGCAGCTCTGATTGGATGCAGCTCGGACCTCGGTGTGAGTTTCACAGGGGGGGGAGACGGTGCATACAGAGGGTACCGTAATGTAGCGTGTAGCGCAGAGCGCAGGGGATCACCTTCACTACAGTAGCAATCTCAATAGGGCTTATTTTCGGGGGAGGGCTTATTTTAGAGGAATCTTACACAGTAAGGGGAGGGCTTATTTTCAGGGTAGGTCTTATTATCGGGGAAACACGGTAGTTATTCTGATTCCTTCACATGTGTTTGTTATGTTTCCTCAGTTAAATGTCCAAGTTCATGCAGGATAGGGATGTTTTATACTTTCTTTAGCTCTCAGTCTGCAGCATGGTATGTTGCACATAGTAGGAGCTTGTGAAAGGTTCTGTTGAATTGATTAACAGACACAGAGAACAACTGGGAAATATCTATTTATGAGTTGAGCTGCCATTGTCCAGATAAGTGAGGAAAGGCCTGGGGAGCTGGCCTTGATTTGGAGTCCCTCATCTCTAAAAGGGTGGTCCAAGCTCCTGGAAGAGATTTGAGTCAAAGTCTTCTGAACAGGCTTCACTGGGTGAATAAGTTCAAGGCTAAGGTCGAGCCACAGGGACAGGACCTTAGGAGACTGGCTTTCCTCAGAAACACAGTGGACATCAGGTGAGCTCCCTCCACAAAAAGCCACCCATCTGGGAAGCAGATGGGGGAGCTATGAGAGCAACTCTAGTTTTAGGATCCTTCTTCTCTCCCTCTCCCCTTCTATCTCCTTTTTCCCATCCCCTACAGGGTCTAAGAAGTCTCCAGGCACAGGTTCTGTTTCCCTGATACCTACTTATCACTAAATCACCACCTCTATCCAAGTCATTTGAGCCTAAAGATTGTCCATCTGGGGCATCCCAGTTAGAGCACAGTATTCTCCACACAGCTGGTGCTTTTAATAGAGGGGCAGAAAACAAGGAAAGTCCTAAAGAAACTCATTCCTACAATTAAGTTTTTGGTCCTATCTGGAAGAAAATCCTCATCTTCAAGCTTGCTAGCAGTCAGCTCCTACTCTGTAATCTTGGCTGCTTTGATGCATTTTGTTTACACACCAACTTCCCTTATTTACTTTATAGGTACAAAAGAAGGACAAAACCCAAACACTTTACAATCCAGTCTGCTCCAGGGCATGGCTGGCATTCACTAGACAGAGGGCAATTTCCCAACTATAAGTCTGAAAAAAGTCTATTTCCAAAACAGAGTCAACCAGAGTAGAAGCTAGATGGAGGAAAAAGAGTAATGGGTACAGCTTTTCAGGTTTCTCTGAGTTAGGTCTTCATCATTGTAGCATCAAGTACCCTAGCACACCCAGGGTGGCTGCCAACACAGGTTATTAGATCTGCTTTTCTAAAGGAAAGCAACTCAAAATGGCTTAACAATCTTGCTTTAATCAAACATATGTCATTTACCTAGTTCAGGGGGAAAAAGTCAGCACCCCAAACTTCAGAGAATATAAACAAGTTACAAGCAGAAGTTACAAGCAGACAAACAGATCAGCAGACAGGCTTCCAGCTGTCTGACCATTACATCCATACCTAGTCAGTTATCAGAGAGGGAAGCACCAACATCTGGGTTTTCAAAGCTGGGGTGCTCAACGGCTGGCTGCCCAGAGTCTCTTCTGGTCAAATCACACAACTCTTGTCAAAGTGAGCTCCAAAACAAAATCTCACATCAGGATATATATAGCCTTCTTCTGGCTCACAGAATGTCTCAACCCTCTTGACCCACTGCCCAATCAGAAAGTATTGAGGTGTGGGTGTTCCTTAAAAACAAGCCTCCTGCCACAGGCTCCAGATGACTACATTCAGCCTATTAGGGGGCAGAGTATATTTTCAAATCAAGGAAGGTTCTCAGAGTCACTTAAGCCTATCAAAGGGCCTAGGGGCAGGGAAGATCTTAAAATCCCATTCCCATAACAATCCTGTGGCTCCAGTGTTTAGTTTTATTATTATTAATAACAATAACATTTCTGTTGCCCCTTAATATTTGCAAAGTGCTTTCCTCACAAGAATGCTAGGAAAAGGGGCAGCTAGGTGGCACAGTGAATAGTACTGGCCCTGGAGTCAGGAGGACCTGAGTTCAAATCTGGCCTCAGACACTTAACACAAAACTAGCCATGTGACCTTGGGCAAGTCACAACCCCAATTGCCCTACTTGCCCCCCCTCCAAAAAGCAAAAAAAAAAAATGCTAGGAAAACAGATAATACAAGTATTAATTATCCTCACTTTACATATGGATGATATGATCATGGCTCCAGAGCTGGAAGGAACCTCAGAGGCCACTTAGTTCAAACCCCATTTTACAGATGAAGAAACTGAGGCCCAGGCAGGTTATGTGATTTGCCCAAGGTGCTAAGTGTCATAGACACCTATAGTAGTATAGTAGTAAGCAACAGAAGCAGGATTTGAACCTAGTCAAGAGGTTGAGTGCCTTGCTCAAGATCAACCAGCTAGTAACTGTAGAAGCAAGGATGTAAATTCAAGTCCCTTGCTTCCAAATCTAGTCACATTCAAAGATAAATAGAGAAACCAATTCCAAGGCCAAACAGATATGAGTACAGGATGTTCTGATGTTCTGAATTTCCTATGTTGGGACCTCACTCTAACCAATATGCCAGAAAAGGATATAAAATTATATTATACTTGTACAACATGGTCCACTTTTCTAATCAGGATCAAAGGATTTCTCTCATATAAACTCTGAGCCCCTACTACTAGAGCCTAAACATTTCCTCCTCATTTCTCTCCAATGTCCCCCAAAACACTTAGGCATTAATGGGGGGAGAAGAGTAAGGAAGAGGTAGGACTTTAACAGTGTGACCATTCTTTTTTTTTTTTTTTAACTTTTTGGAGGGGGAAGGCAGGGCAATTGGGTTCAGTGACTTGCCCAAGGTCACACAGCTAATAAAGTGTTAAGTGTCTGAGACCGGATTTGAGCTAAGGTCCTCCTGACTCCAGGGCCAGTGCTCTATTCACTGCGCCACCTAGTCGCCCTGACCTGCCCATACACTTTAAAAAGAAAACCTGAGTATATCACCTATTAGGCCAACACAGACTCATTAAACGTGCACTTTCTTTTCCAGATCTCAGGATTGTCCTGGAAAATCCAAGGTCACTTGAGAGGGTCACTGTCAAGTTAGAAGGCTGAAAATGAGAAGACTAGTCTGAAAGAATTGGGAGGTGGGTCCAAGAGAGCTCAGGCAATGACTGAAGAAGACCTAGATCCTAGCTTTAATATGCAGCTATGTGCAGTGTAGAATGCCAGTCCCAGATCCCTTACTTACCAGTACTATGCAACCCTGGGCAAGACACATGTCTCTTCAAGGGCCCTGACAATATCTCAGTTAAAATTTCTATCTCCCTCAATATCTGGCACAAGGTTTTGCACACAGTAAATGTTTAGTAAATATACATTTTGTCACATCATTTCCCAGGCAAGTTTTCTCATTCATAGAAGGGAGCAGTTATATAATAATATATTATTATTATATAACTTATTATTATATATATATTATATTATATATAATATAATAATATATTATTATTATTACTCCACTTAGCTCTAAGAGTTTTGGTGAGGATCAGATGACAGGATGTGGATTATCTTTATAAACTATAACTCTCATTAAGTGAAGGATTATTGTTGTGCTTCACTGGAAATATTCAGCTCCTCTGAAGGGGATGTAACTGCTATCTTCAAATAAATGTGAAGCTGTCAAGTGGAAAGCAGATTCTGTTCTTACCTAATGGCAAATTTTCATTATAAGAAAAATTTCTTATGATTAAAATTGCCCAAAAGTGAAATGAACTACCTTGGAGGGCAGTGGGTGGCTCATCACTTGAGACAGAGATTGTACGATCATTTATTGTGGATGTTAAAAAGGGAATGTCTTTCTGGTCAGGTATGAGTTGGGATAGTCCGAATTACAGCTCTTTCAAAACTGAGATTCTGTGAAATAGGTTTTGGGCAGTCTATGAGGCACAAAAAACTTCAATACTTGGACACCCAGAGTCAGTACTGGATAGTGTTCCAGTACCAGGACAACACACATCATAGAATCTAAAGGTTGGAAAGATCCTCGGAAATCATCTACTTTTAGTCCTTCCTGAATATAAGTTCCTTCTACAACTTTCCTGAGACGTGGTCATCTTTCTACCGATGCTCTGTGATGCAGAACCTATTAACATCAAAGGCAATCTGTTCCACTTTTGCTCCCACCATTGCAATAGTTTTCACTTTTCCTAGATCCTTCTCCCCAAAGACTCTTCTGAACATAAAGCAGGGAGGGAAATTCTTAGGACATCTGAAGAGTAGGAGATAGAAAGACAAGCTGCAGGGGAAGAATGATGAAGAGTACTAGGAAGAGGGAGAGGCTGGGATGGCTGGGAATAAGAAAGAGAGGATTATGGAGGAGAAAAAGAAAAATTGGTGGGGAAAAGGATCAAGAAAGGGGAAAGGGAGGGGGGAAAGAAAAGAAACGAGAGGGAATAAAGAAGAGGGAGAAGGCAGATGATAGAGATGGATGATAAGTAAAAGGCAGAGAGGGAAGAGGGTGGAACTGTGATAAGAGACAGGAAGGGAGAGGAGGGAAGAAGTGGACAAGAGGAGGGTAAGGACGAGGGAGGTACAATTTCCAGGGAGGGAAGAAAAGGCACGACAGGGAGAGAAACAGATGAGAAATGGGGAACAGACATCAGGAAGGTGGGAGCGGAAAGAAGAGGGAGGTGGTGACCCGTAAAAGGAGCACTAGAAAGGAGAAAAAAAAGTCTGAGAGGAGGGCGGTCAGAATAAGTGATGAAAGAGAAAGGGATGCGGTCGGTGGTCTTGCACTCTTCCTTCTTCCCGCCAGGTCCCGGATTCACCGCCCGCTCGGGCCGGGGTCTCCTGGACAAGAGGCACAAAGGTAGCCAAGAAGTAGCCAAGGCAAACAGAAAATCAAGCCCTGCATAGGTGAAAGGAAACCAGGACCGGAAACAGGTTCCCGGAATCCCGCTGCCTACAGAAGCGCTTCGTCACGCTTCCAGGGCATTTCCGGGACGTTCTAGGCTACCGGGAGGACTCGCTGTCTCTCTGGCTCTTTCACTCCCTGCCAGGCGCGGTTTGGGAAAGCCGGACCCGACCAGACTCGGAAAGCAAGTAGAGGAATTCCTAGCATTCTAACATCGGTGTGTCGGCTGACTATTGTCCAACAGAAGGACAGTCTAACGTGAATAGGCCCGGGGTTCTCCACCACAAACCATAGCCTTCCCGGAACATTCACCACTTCTCTATGGCTGTATTTTCAAAGGAATGTTAGGGAGGAGGCGGAGCCGGGGGTGGCGGGCAGCGAATCAGCAGCCGCTTGGGTATGTGTCTTCCTAGGGTAGTCCTTCCTCGCAATGGGTGCGAGGCGCTGCTCCTCCGCAGAGCTCTAGAACTCTGGCAAGGATGACTAAAAATTTCCAAGTTATATAACAAAAGGGTGTTATCCCTTAGGAGTTTAAGGATGCTTCCTTTGTCCAATAGATATCCTGTGACAATCATGGGGGTCTCTCTCTTAGTCATTGCTGACAAACAAGTATGTATAGGATAAATTGCACATAATTAACCGAAGGGAAGGTACTACTAGTATTAAGAGGAATTGGGAAAGGTTTCTTGTAAAAACTTTTTCTGATTAACTTCACCACTAAAGTATGATACTCTTTACCCTTCCCCCACACACTTTTTAGCTTCCTTTTGTTGTACTCAAACCCAAATCACATGCCACCTGATTTGGAGCCCACCATTAAGCCTTTTTATATTTTTCTTTGTCTCTATCCTACTGTAATGGGAATGTAAATTTTTAAGATCTTCCCTGCCCCTAGGCTAAAGTGCACCTGGAGCCTGGGGTGGAAGGCTTGTTTTTCAGTAGATACTTTTTGATTGGCCAGTGGGTCCAGAAGGTTGTTATATTCTCTGAGCCAGGAGAAGGCTATATAAGCCCTGAGGTGTAGCTTTGTTTTAGGGGCTCACTTTGAGAAATGTTCTGTGATTTGATCAGATGAAACTATGGGAAGCCGTTGTTGAGAGTCCCCCGGCTTTGAAAAACCCAGATGTTGATTTGGTATGGATGTAATGGTTGGACAGTTTGAAAGCTGTCTACTTGATCTGTTTCTCTGTCTTGATAATTCTGTCTGTATATTCTGAAGTTCGGGGTGTGTAAGGGTTATGGGATTTAAAGATCTCCCATGCCCCATGGACGTGC
>NW_027186335.1:676771-753211 GCF_028583685.1 Petaurus breviceps papuanus
ATATTTGTAATCTCTATAGGCATTGTGAATATGGCATTGCTGATACAGGGTGCTGACCTTTTTCCCCTGAACTAGGTAAACGATACATATTTGACTGATTAAAGTAAGCTTGTTAACCCATTTTGAGTTGCTTTCCTTTATCAAAGCAGATCCAAGAATCTGTGTTGTTGTCAGCAACCCTAAGGATGTTTGGGGTGCTTGCTGCTACACCTACACCTACAATAGCTTGAAACAATTTAAGGCATAGTCTTGGGTATTGGCCAAGGCGTAGTCCCCCAACCCCCCTACTTCCTGAATTAGCATTCTGTATATAATCACTATGTACAAGGATCAGTCCTGGGGTTATGGTTCAAGTTTATCTAAAGTTTATCTTAAGAAGAGACCACCCTGTATTCAGAATATGACCCTAGCCTGTCCCCATTACCCAATGTCCCTCCACCCTGTACTCAGAACAATACCCCTAGCCTGTACATCACTTTGTACCCTCCACCCTGTTCTGGGAGGGACCCCCTTTCCAGGAAAAGTTGCACCCTTGTTCCCTTGTGTCATTAGCCCAGAGCTATAGATCTAACCAATGGGAGTCCTTGGCTTCTGTATGTTATTGCTTATACTAGCTCCCCTCCCCAGTAGTGGTTTTAGCACTGTATATACCCCAATTCAGGGCTATCTGATTTGAGTGTATACTCCAGGTAGTCGTAAGCTTGATCAATAAATCCACATCTAAATTTACCGTGAACACAGGTCTCAGCTCCCTCTTATTCTCTGCACAACACTTTTGTGTTTTGTTTTCCCCGATTACAGTTATCTCTTCTGGCACCTCTGAGTTATGGAAAATCTGAGTAAAATTTTGTGACCCTCCCTTCATACCAGAGAAGTTGAATATTTTCTTTTTCTTTGATGGGGTGTTTACAGTGCCTTATTGTGAAATTTGGGTTAAGTATTTGGTCATAAGGTCTGTATTGTCTGTTGGTCTTTGAATGTAGTCTGAGGCTTCCACAAAACCCCCAAAATTACCATTTAACTTCTTATGCCTACAGGCAGTATATGGAAACCTTGATGGGGAAAGTTTGAGATATGGAAGGGATAACTGTATATTATAAATTCTTTGAGGACAGGGATCTTCTTTCTTTTTCAGCATTTATATCCCCAGGGCTTAACACAGTGTTTGTCACGTAGAAAGTGCTTAAAGTTTATTGACAGACTAGAAAGTGGAATGTTAACTAGTATTTAAAGGAAGTTAGGAAGCAGAGATGAGTACTAAGACTTCCAGGTATGGGGAATAGCCAGTGAAAATGCCAGGAGTCAGGAGATAATGTCTCCTGGAAGGAACAACAAAGAGGTGAATGTCATTGGAATGGAGAGTAAGATGTAACAATCATACAAAGAAGGGCCAGGTTATGAAAGGTTTTGAACACCAAACAGAGGAGTTTATGCTTGATCCTGGAGGTGATATGGAACTACTATAAGTAGTGACATGGTCAACTTCACATGTTTTAGAAAAATCAATATAACACCTGAGTGGAGGCTGGATTGGATTATTTTACGGATAAAGAAACTAAGGCAAACTTAGTTTAAATGACTCGCCCAGGGACCAGAAAGGGAGAAAGAGGAGTGGTCAGACAGGTACAAGAAGGACTAGAATATAGTAGTGTCTTGAAAACATTGTAATGACTAGTCATGATTTCAGAGGGCAAATGATAAAATGAGCTACCCAATTCTTGAGAAGTGAAGGATTCAAGGTAGAATGAGACATATTTTTGGATATAACCAATGTGGAAATTTATTTTGCTTGACTATACATGTTTATAATTGTTTTTTTTCCCCCTTTTGTTCTCAGTTTGAGGGTAGGGTTGGAGTGAGAGAGGACAGATTTTTGCTGTTGGAAAAAAAATATATATATTTTTAAAAAGAAATATGAAGCAAAGTTTTCAGTTGAGAAAGTGGGTAGAGAGGGTGCAGGTTTAAGGAGTAATTAAAAGGTCTGGAAAAACCATTCCTTGGGGGCAGGGAACTGTCTTCCTTGCTTGTCTTTGTATCCCTAATACTTAATAGATTGTCCATGCTTACGTACCAGGCATTGTACTAAATGAGGAGGATACAATTTTTCTTTAAAAAAAAAAAAAGGAAAGACAGTTCCTGCCTCCAAAGGGCTAATGGGAATGTGAGGAGACAATACACAAAAGGAAACTGAAAAGTGAGGGTACCCTGCTTAGGGACATGGTAGAGTGGAAACCAAGCAAAGCAGTTTATAGAAGATGGAGAGTTGGCTAGTAATTGTGAGCCTTCTATAAAGGGAGGCTTTGGGAAGAGTTTTTTTGCTCTGCCCTCCAGTCTTCTAATCTGAGGGGCAGAGGCAACTGAGGGTATTGATGAGGTATGAGTACCAAAGTTGAAAGAATCTCCATGATGATGAGATCAAACAACATAATTGGATTCCCCAGACAGATATCATACAAAATTAACTGAACACAGTCTTATAAATCTTCAAATAGTTTGATATTTTTTTTAGAGATTCTTCAACTGTGACTGGAGCTTTTTCCCATCTTGTTTACATTTACTAAATCATTTTCTGGTGAAAACAAAGGTTCCTATACAAAGTAGAACCTTATACTTAAGGCATTTCCATACTCATAATATCTGTAGGGCTTTTATCCCAGATAAATTCTCTGACAGAGAAGTGGTAGATGATAGGTGCAGAATGAAACATAGATTTTTCAGAAATGACTAATATGTGAATTTTTGATCAACAATATTTGTTACAAAGGTAAACTTTTATTTTGGGGGGAGAGTGAAGATAGTGTTATTGGGGGAATGGGGAGCTAGTGATAGGTTATAGTGTGGCAAATAGTGACAGTGTTGCAAAAAAGATAAAGGCTACAATGAAAATCTTAAAATGCACAGGAAAGCAGATAGACTTTCAGTTAAACAGGGTCTTTGGTACTATTTTGTTAAATGTACTATAAAAATAAGCGTACTTAATCAAGATTCATAGTTTCCACATGAGTCTCTTTTTCTGTGGGGTTTTTTTTTTTTTGGTAAATGTTCACTTTTGTTGTTTGTCAAGTTCAAACTAAAAATAATTTTTTAGAGCAAATTGTATCACATTTTCAATGACCCCCAGGGTATTATATAAGAGACTGTATTTTTAAATAGTATTTTATTTTTTCCCCAGCTACATGTCAAGACAGTTTTTTCTCCCTCCATTCCCTTCCCTCTTCCTAAAATGGAAGGCAATTTGATAAATGCTATCATGTAAAATGTATTTCCATATTAGTCATAGTTGTGAAAGAAGAAACAGATTAAAAGGAAAAAAACACAAAAAAGCATGAAGTGAAAAAAGTATGCTTCAATCTGCATTCTGAGTCCATCAATTCTTTTTTTTTTTTAAACTTTTTTTTGGAGGAGGGAAGGCAAGGCAATTGGGGTTAAGTGACTTGCCCAAGGTCACACAGCTAGTAAGTGTCAAGTGTTTGAGAGCAGATTTTGAACTCATGTCCTCCTGACTTCAGGACTGGTGCTCTATTCAAGGGTCACCTGACTGCTCCACCCATCAATTCTTTATCTGGATTCGGATAGCATTTTCCTAGAGAGTCTTTTGTACTTGTCTTGTATCATTGAGTTGCTAAAGAAGAGTTCATTCGCAGTTGATCATCACACAGCTGTTGCTGATACTATGTACAATGTTTTCCTTGTTCTGTTCATTTCACTTTGCATCAATTTATACAAGTCTTTCCAGGTTTTTCTGAAATCTGCCTGTTCATCATTTCTTATTGCACATTGTGTTCCATTATATTTCTACACCTTGTTCGGCCATTCCCCAATTGATGAGCATCCCCTCAATTTCCAATATTTTGCCACCATGAAAAGGGCTGCTATAAATATTTTTATAAATGTAGGTCCTTTCTCCTGTTTTATGATCTCTTTGGGATATAGATATAGTTATGGTATTACTGGATCAGAGGGTATGTGCAGTTTGGTTGCCCTTTGGGCATAGTTTCAAATTGTTCTCCAGAATGTTAGATCAGGTCACAACTCCACCAACAATGCATTAGTGTCCCAATTCTCCCACAACTTCTCCAATATTTATCATTTTCCTTTTTTGTCATATTAGCCAAATAATCGGTGTAAGAATTTATCTAAATCAAAAGTGATTTAGAACACTTCTGCATATTCCTATAGATAGTTTTGATTTCTTCATCTGAAAACTGCCTATTTTTTTTCTTTGACTGTTCATCAGTTGGGGAATGGCTTGTATTCTTATAAATTTAACTCAGTTCTCTATATGTTTGAGAAATGAGGCCTTTATCAGAGACACTTGCCATAGAGATTGTTTCCCAGCTTTCTGCTTCCCTTCTAATCTTGGCTGTGTTGGTTTTGTTTGTGCAAAAGCTTTTTAAATTTGATATAATAAAAATTATCTATTTTACATTTTGAAAACTCTCTATTTCTTGTTTGGTCATGAATTCTTCCCTTCTCCATAGATCTGACAAGTAGACTATTCCTTGTTCTTCTAATTTGCTTATGGTGTCACCCTTTATAGCTAAAGCATGTACCCATACTTTATCTTGATATATGGTGTGAGATGTTGGTCTATACTTAATTTGTGCCCTGTTGTTTTCCAGTTTTCCTGGAAGTTTTTGTCAGAGAGTGAGTTCTTATCCCAAAGGCTGGGGTCTTCTGGTTTATCAAACACTAGGTTACTATGGTCATTTACTTTTGTGTTGAAGGCCCATACTTTAAACAATAACACTCTCTTTCCTGTTGAATTCAGAGGATGTAAATCATAGTTCAACCACAGGGTGGGCCCCATGAATGTAGTCCATAATTGGGGAAGGACTTCCTTCCCCTGCTCTTTCTTTTACCCCAGCTTTGAGAAATGGGCCTGGGAGTATTTATGTTTCTTCTGTGTTGTTTGTCCTTTATAGTTTCAGTTGTCAGAGAGTGATCCTCACTGGACACATCAGTTCTGAGAGTTTAAGCTATATCCACTTTTGACCTAGGATTCCAGGAATGAAGTTGAAGTTACCCAGCCTGGCATGGAAGCCATGAAGCTCTACCTAGAAAAGTCAGGGTGCCTGGAATTCAAGCCTAGGTGAGGTGAGTCCAGTGGGGATTACTGCCCCTTCAGTTCACAGTACCCACCCTGTTGAACTGCGATCTTTACTCTCTGGAAGCAACAGTAAAGAGAACATAGGAAAGAGAGTGACTGTCTCAGTCTGGACAGTTTTAAAGATACAGTCTTTTCTAGTTATGCAGCCATTCAAAGGAAGCTTCCCCACTTATGTGGTAGGGGACTGTAATGGAAATGCAAATTTGGAAGATCTTCCCTGCCCCTAGGCTAAAATGCACCTGAAGCCTGGGGAGGGAGGCTTGTTTTTCAGTAGATACTTCTTGATTGGCCAGTGGGTCAATAAGGTTGTTACATTCTCTGAGCCAGAAGAAGGCTATATAAGCCCTGATGTGTAGCTTCGTTTTAGGGGCTCACTTTGAGAAGTGTTCTGTGATTTGATCTGTATTCTGAAAAGCCATTGTCCAGAGCCGCTCCCCCCCCCCCCCTTTGAAAAACCCAGATGTTGACTGGGTATGGATGTAATGGCTGGACAGTTTGGAAAGCTGTCTACTTGATCTGTTTCTGTCTTGATAATTCTGCTTGTGTGCTTTGGAGTTCGGGGTGCTGACCTCTTTCCCCTGAACAAGGTAAACGATATATGTCTGACTGATTAAAGTAAGCTTGTTAACCCATTTTGAGTTGCTTTCCTTTAACAAAGCAGATCTAAGAACCTGTATTGGCAGCAAACCCTGAGGACGTGCTTGGGGTGCTTGCTGCCACAGGGACACAGAAGGTGTTAGGTGTTAGGTGATCAGGGCATACCTAGGACAAGACCCTCAGGGAGCTTCTATGTTAGGCAAATTGAGAATGCTCCAAAGTTTCCTTATACAATTAAATGAATTATAAGTTCATTATGGCAGGGACTGTATTGTGAATTAAATTTAACAAAAAAGTAAACCGAGGCACATTTCTCTGAGCAAGACAACATTTTATTTTCAGGGCTAGTAACAAGAATAAGTCAGGTCAATAGTTTCCAGTAAAGACCGTGAGCAAAAGAACAGGTCCCATTTATAGGTTTTAAGGAGTATAGAAAAACAAATAGAACAGGGTAGGTCACATTATGGGGTTGACTGATTATATAGCTGAGGCATGGGGAACAATATGATTGGTTAAAAATTGGGAATAGATGCTAGCAACAACCTTCCTCCTTCCATCATTGTTTGATTCCCCCTGCGGATGGTGGCCCAGACTTCTTTGGATAGCAAATCAGACATCCTTAAAGGCTAGCTAGTAGTATAAAGATATTAGGTTCCACTTCCTTATGGCAAGCTACATTCCTCTAGGTTAGAACAATTCCTTGAGGCAAGAATAGAACAGTGATTAACAAGAGAAGTGTATTTCAAAACTTAGCCCATTACAAGTCAGCTGAATTCTGAATTATGTTCAGAAACAGAGGACCATGATTTAGGCAGTTATAGGACAAAACCAATTAATTATAAATAGGATCAATAAGAAAATGATATAGGATCAATTTTCATCTTCTCAGCAGTTTTGTTTTTAAGTTTGAAGTATCAGTGCTCTGCAGTGTCTGGAACGTAATAGGCAAATATTATTGAGTTGAACTGAATCATTTGAATCACCAAAGAGAAGATAAAGAGCAGGACAACTGGATGATTGGAGACAGATTAGGAGGAGGAGGAAAATAGTAAAACAATATATCAATCAGTTATGCGATATTTGGGGCTTTTAGTGATAAATGGTTCCTGCCAGCCTTTGTGGGCTAGCCCGAGAACCTATCATTTATATGATGATTTCTATGAGAAAATGTAATCACAAATCCATTCTATTTGTAGCAGTTTGGTGCAGCCAATAAGTCAGCAAACATTTATTAATCACCTGCTATATGCCTATTGCTGTATTAGAGTCAAATGAGGTAGCACATAGTGGGCACTATATTTTTTATTATATAATAATATATATTGTATATATACGCTACTATTACATACACACACACACACACACACTACTCTATTCGAGTCCTTCTTGTACCTGTCTGACCACTCCTCTTTCTCCCTTTCTGGTCCCTGGGCAAGTCATTTAAACTAAGTTTGCCTTAGTTTCTTTATCTGTAAAGTCTGCATTCTGTAAATATTCTGCATTATACCTGGGAGTATATTTTTATATCATATCATCACATATATATATATATTTATATATAGGTTTATTCCCTTCCTACTAAGTACTGGGAATACAAATATAAGCAAAAAGAAAGACAGTCCTGTCATCAAGGAGCTTATATTCAAATGAGGAAAGACCACATATATAAAGGAGATGAAAATGGAGTGGGGGGGGTGAAGAGGGAGTGTGGAGGTGAGAAGGCAGAAGGATACACAGGATCATGTTGGCAATGTTCAGAGAATGACTGGTCTTGGCCCTTTCTTGAAATGGAGGTTCTCAGAACTCACCAATGAAAGAAGGGCAGGTATAGGACAGAGGGAGAAAGCAACTGATGGAATAGAGAAGTCCAGAGAATGGACTGCCCTTGTTTCCACTACTGAAAATAGTGGGGAAAATGCTCAAAACATATATGTGTCTGAATTTTGGCTGTAATGCTCATTAGCTGTAGGTCCCTGAACAAGTCACCCAACGTCTATGAGCTTCAATTTCATCATTGTAAAAGGGGGATAGCAATATCTGCACTCTTCACCTGACAGGGTTGATGTGGAAGAAGTAGTCTATCAACTTTAAAATGCTGTAGAAAGAGGAGCATTCATTCAGGGCATATGTCCACCATGTATGTACAAGTGGCAATTTGGAGTCAAGAAGACTATTACATCCCTCTTCTGATACATGGTAGTTCTGTGGTCTCTCTTAGCCTCAATCTACTCATCAATAAAATGGGGAAAATAATAGCACCTACTCCACAGGGAAGTTGTGAGGATCAGTGAGATAAAATATGTAAAGCACTTTTCAAACCTTAAAACCCTTATGTGTTAGTTACTATTGAGGGCCGTGTATAACAGGCTTCAAATATCCAACTTAAACAAGTATTTTCAAAGGTGAAGTCTTCCTATACTACCATGTACTGGAAATCATCCTTTCATGCTTTTAGATTTGTCTCTTCGCCTCAACTGGGAACTTCCTCTAAATGGGGCCCTTTCCCTTTCCTCTCTGACATAATATGGTAGTCCTTCTTAGGTAGACATCCCACCTTTACCTTCCCCCACTCTTTAAAAATTCAGGCATATACAGCGTCATCCTCAAATGACTGGTGTTGGTGGGAGTGGAGATGAAAGGGAAAAAACCTGGAGAGTATGATGACTTGGGAAGGGGGAGTGAATGACAAAGAAGGAAGGAACAGTTTAATGGAGAGAGGAGATATAAAATGACATGGAGTAGGCAAGCATGGTATCTTGTAGATAGGTAGGTGCCTAATAAAATTTTACTGAGGAGCAGCTAGGTGGTAGAGTAGATAGAGCACTGGTCTGAGAGTCAGAAGGAGCTGAGTTCAGATTTGGCCTCAGAAATGTACTAGCTTAGGGCGGCTAGGTGGCGCAGTGAGTAAAGTGCCTGCCCCAGAGTCGGGAGGACCTGAGTTCAGTACCCGCCTCAGACACTTAACACAAAAAAACTAGCTGTGTAACTTTGGTCAAGTTACTTAACCCCAACTGCCCTCCAAAAGGCCAAAAAAAAAAAGAAAAAAAGAAATTTACTAGCTGGGTGACCCTGGATAAGTCACTTAACCCTGACTGCCTTCCCTGAAAAAAAATGTTTATTGATGTGATAATGGGAAGAAAGAAAGAAATGACAAGGAAGGGAAGAGCTGATAGAGAATTATGGAAAGGAAACAACAGGATAATGGGTGAAGAGAGGAGAGGATCATAGGAGAGGAGAGAGTGAGAATATGGGGGAAAAGATGATGGGGAAGGAAGGAGAGGCATGATGAAAAAGGAAGGAAAGAGTGAAATAAAAGGATGAGGAGTAGGGAAGGGGATGATGAAAAGACAAAGGGATGATGGAGGACAAGAGAGAGGGAATGAAATAAAATGGAGAGGGAATGACATAAGGGTCTGACAAGTGAGGAAAGGGAGAGGCAGGGATGATTGGATAATGAGAGATGGATGACAAGTAAGGAGGAAGTCAAATAAACAGAGGGAACAAAGAGTATTTTATGAATAGGGAAGGAGGGGAGGAAGCAGGATGACTGGGTTCATGAAGGAGGAAAAAACAGGAAGCTGAAGTAGGGAAATGGGGAGATTTTCCCTAAGTGTGGGTTTGATTATGTATCACTTCCCAACTCAAATTCTAGTGGCTTCCTGTTGTCTTTAGGATAAAACAAACTTTTCTGTTTGTCTGAAACCCCTTCATAATCTGGCCGCAATTTACCTTTCCACCTCATTATACTTTATTCATCTTCTGGCATTCTACCAGGTAGCCAAACTGGCCTTCTTGATGTTCATTATATGACAGTCTATTTTCCTGTCCCCCAAGCCTTTTCATTCAGCCATCCCTCATGACCTGGAATTCCATTGCTTGGAATCTTTGCTTCCCAGAATCCCTTCCTTCCTTAAAAACCACCCTCTTTGAAATACTTAAGAACTCTGAGCACTAGAGATTCCAGAGAACCAATGATATAGGAGGTTGCCACTTCCTGACAGAGAGATGCTGAATGAGATACACTTTTGGACATGACAAATATGAAAATTTATTTTTCTTGTTTATGCATATTTGTTACAATTTTTTTTTTCCTTTTTGGGGGAGAGATGTTAAAGGGGTGAGAAAACAAATGCTTGTTAATTGAAAAAATATATTATTAAGAAAGACTCAGCTCAAACACTACCTTTCATGTGAGACCTTTTTTGTTCCCTGACTGCTAGTGTCCTCCCTAATTTTTTTCAAATCTGTTCTCACACACCAGCTGTATGACCCTGTACAAGTCACTTAATCTCTACCTCAATTTCTTCATCTGTAAAATGGGGAAAATAATAGCACCTCCCTACCTACCAGAGTTGTTGTAAGGATAAAATGAGATAATTTTTGTAAAGCTCTTAAACCATTAGATATAAATGCCAGCTATGGTAATGATGATTATGCATTTATTCTGTACCTATGAGTACAATGTAAGGAGAAACTACTTCATTTTATCTCCTTTCCATTCCCAGCTCTTAGCACAATACCTAGCACATAAGAGAAGCGTCATCAATGCTTGCTGATTAAAGAGATGAGGGAAACATACCCATAAAGAAGAATGTGCAAGGTGTGGGTTGACGGGGAGTGAGAAAAGGGAGGAGAGGGATGAAGAGGGCAGGAAGGGAATGACAGGAGGATACAGGGAGGACTCTGGTTCAGATTCTGCCTCAAACGTTTAGTGCTTGTGTGACCTTGGTCAAGGAACTTCAGTTGACCAGGCCTCCGTTTCCTCAAATGTAAAATGGGGGTGGGGGCAGAAGAGGTGGACTCTATCAGGAGAATGAGGAACGAGAGGGAAAGGGATGAGGAAGAGAAGGGAAAGAGGGGAGCCATGGGACGCCATGGGACGGAGAGCAACAAGGAATGCTGAACGTGGCCAAGACACGACCCCCCGAGTGCAAGACTAGTCCACAGCTAGAGTCGAGGAGAAACCTCCCTCCGGGTCAAAGGGCTCACTGGAGATGGGACGGAAGTGTGGAGGCTTAGTCCCGCTCCCGCCAGGGAGCGCTCCAGATCCAGTTCCTACCCCGCTTCCCCAATCCCCACTCCGAGGTTTCGTGGCTTCTCTAGGAAACTCGAAGGACCAGACAGTCTACTCGGTGGTCGACCCTCTAGGGGCGGGGTTTCCGGCGCAATCTCCATCCACGTTCTTCCGGCTGTTGAATAGCCCCGAAACTTCGAGGAAATCTCTCGGTGTCTGGTTTCCGGTTAGTGATCAACGGCTGTTCTTTAACGGCCTTGTTTCCCTTGTTTTCTAGTTTGAAAGTGGGTGAGAGGAGAAAAACGTGGGAAAGATTCCAACGGAAAGGGCGAAAACTTACATGAGAAGTTTTGTATCTAGAAGAAGGGGTTGCATCTCTCAGGATAAAACTTTTTGGCTGGAAGCGGGGCGAGCTTGGAGGTTATCTGGGGAAAAGGCCATTCAGTTGAGTAAAACAGCGCAGGACCGGGGTGGGGAGTGTACCGTGCGTGACCAGCCCTGCCCTTCCTCTGCCCTTCCTCTGAGCCTTTTCAGACACATCTGGAGCAAAGAGGCCAGTTCTGTATCTGGAGAACGCCCAGAAGAGAGGAGCCAGAATGGTGAGATGACTAGACACCACGTCCAGCGAGGAATGGTTGAAGGAACTGGGGATATTTAGCCTAGAAGAGACGAGTCTTGGCACATGGGAGTGCGGAGAGACAAGATCACCTTGTTTTTAAAGGTCTGCCCCGGGAAAGAGCACTTTCACGGTTAGACCCCCAAGGGGCAGAAGTAGAAGCTGAGGGTGGGAGTTGCAAAAGAGTAGATTTAAGTTTGATACAAGGAAAACCTTAACACGTAGAACTATTCAGAAATGGCATGATCTCTCTTGGGTGGCAATGGCTTCCTCACTGTTGGAGATCTTCAAACAGAAGCTAGACGAACAACATCTTAGAAACCATCTATTTCAGCCCCTTATCGGTACAGAAATCGTTTCTGGAATGAGAACTGGTCTTAGCATCAGAAGACTTTGGTTTGAATTCTAGCTTTGCCCCTCTTGGCTATATGACCTTGAACAAATTGCTTCACCTCTGTGCCTTATTAGTTTTGTCCCCTTTGAAATGGACATCATATTAACATTTCTTATCTCAGTGCAGTTCTGCAAATTCAGTATTCATTAAGAAATTTCTACCTGCTAGTCAATGGGAATGCTTTGCTTGGATATTATGATCAGTCAACAAGTTTAAATGCCAACTATGTGCCAGGCACTGTGCTAGTCACTGGGGAGATAGGTACCAAGAATGAAATGAAATGAGTTTCTATACTTAAAATGATCTTTTGTTCTAATGGAAGAGACAACAAATATATGTAAAAATATATACAGCTTAAATATACAAAATACTTAAATATAAGGAAGGAAGGCATCAGCAGTTGGGGCCAGGTAAAGAAAAGACTTCATATGGAGGAGGCTATCTGAGCTAGATCTTAAAAGAGTAATTCAGTGAGGGGCAGGATAGTGAGAGGTTAAAGAGAGTGTATTTGAGGCATAGAGTTTGAAGGTTCAGAGACAGGAAGGAGATGGAGGGTCATGAGTGAGCAACAGTTTGGCTGGATTGTAGAATGCAGAGAGAATAACATTCAGTGAGCCAGGAAGGTACATTTAGGACCAGGTCATATAGTACCTTAAAAGCTGAACAAAGGAGTTTATATTTTATTCTAGAGGCAAGAGGAAGCCACTGGAGTTGGTTTAGTAGAACAGTCACATGGTCACATATGTGCTTAAGTAAAATGACTTCAGTAGGCAAGTAAGGTTATGATTTGAAATTGTGAGAAACTTGAAACAGCAAATATCCAATTAGGGTGTTTTGATAATCTAAAAAGTCAGACGTGAGAGATATTGTGAAGGTGGAAATGGTAAGACTTTGCAACTGATTGGGTATATGGAACAAGGGAGAGTGAAGAGTAGGGATGGTGATACATTGACTAGAAATGGGAAAGTTTAACAGGTTTTAGGGGGAATGGTGAGTTCATTTTTAGATATGTTGAGCTTAAGATGTTTATGAGACATCCTGTTTGAAATATAGGCAACTGATTATACAGAACAAAAGGTCAGGAGAGGGACTGAGACAGGTTATATTGATCTTGTAATCATTTGTGAAGTGCTGATTGTCAGACCTAGAGGATCTGATAAGGTTATTAAGAAAGAGAGTATAAAGAGAGAAGAGGGAGAAGACTAGAGGGTACAGGATCAAGTGACATATACAAAGATTTGTCAACTCTAAAGTGTCATATAATAACAGTACTAGCTAATGTACAACACTTACAGGTTTACATATATTATCTCATTTCATCCTCAGCAAGTTGTCTTTTTTTGTGAAGTTGTCATATGTAGGTTAAAGTAATTCAAGGTTCTTTCAAAGATAACAGATAACTGTTCTATGGTCCTATAATTATTATCAAATGAGGCATAAGACCAGGAGATATTTCCTCACAAAGGTGTTTACCACTGTCATGCAGAATGAACATAATCCATTGAATGTGCATAATTCAAATGGAAGAGAGATCCTCTTAATAATAAGGTCTTCAGATACTCTTGTTTGCCAGTAATAGTGTATTGATTGCATCAGTTTCTGGAATACTGAAAAACTTCTTTAATAAGGTCTATTATTCATAAACGAGTTCAGCCTAACTATCACTATAGGACAAACCAAGTAGATAAAGAATGCCTATTGTCCAGGCTGCTATGCAGTTGAATGGGGGCTGATGGAGAAAAAATAATAACAAAATTCATTGGGAAGAATAAACGGTCCAGAATATCCTATCTAGTTTAAAGAAAGATTTGACTCCACTATTTGCCTTGATAGAATCTCCTTATGTGTGCCATCACTAAGGGTCACCACATTTCTTTAGTTTTATGTTTATTCTGCCAGAAGCTCAGTCTTCTCCAAAGTAAACTACTTAAGGTCAGGGATTATTATGTCTTATTTTATCTGTGCATTCCAGTCAAGGAGCACAAGACCCTGTGCAAAAGTTTATTTTAATTGATTTTTATAGTTTTCCAAATTAACTATTTTTTTCCTCCCTTTTACTTATTACCTTGAGACAGCTAGGTGGTAAAATGGATAGGGCCCTGGGCCTAGAGTCAGGAAGACCTAAATTTAGCTCTGACCCCAGACATGGACTAGCTGTGTGACCCTGGGTAAGTCACTTAACATCTATTTGCCTCAGTTTCTTAAACTGTAAAATGGGGATAAGAAACAGCACCTATCCCACAGGGTTGTTGTGAGGATCAGATGAGATAATATTTGTGAGGCACTTAATGCAGTGCCTGGTATAAAGTAAAGGCTATATAAATGCTTATTTCTTACCCTTTCTCTCCCCATTTGGACAGTAAAACAAAAAAAAAATGAAAGCCTCATCATAAATATATTTAATTCAACAAAATAAATTCCCACATCAGACAGGTGTAAAAATGTATTACTCATTCTACATTTTGAGTCCCTGACCTCTCTGGCAGGAGGTAGATAGCATGCTTTATCTTTTGAAATTATCATTTGTCCTTGCATTGAACAGAGTTCTAAAGTCTTTTAGAGTTGTTCTATCCCTTTCCTCATTGATCTTTTTAGGCTGTAGACCTGGTAGTGATAATGATGGGTCAAAGGGTATTCATAATTTAAGTGACTTTTAGGACAGAATTATAAATTGCTTTTCAGAATAGTTGAACTAATTCACAGCTCTATCAACAGTATATTAATATGCCTATTTCTCTATAGTTCCTCGACCATTTGTCATTTTTCTTTTTTTTTTTTGGCTATCTTTTCCAGAATATGGGGGTGAAGTGGAACCTCAGAGTTGATTTAAATTGTATTTATTAGGTGTTGCAATTTACTAGCCATGTAACCTAGGGCAAGTCACTTAACCCCAATTGCCCTTCCCATCCCCTTCAAAAATGAAAAAAAAAATAATAAATTTGTATATATTAGTGAGTTGAAGCATTTTTCATTTGATTGTTGATAACTTGGATTTCTTAATTTGAAAACTTACTGCTTTTGTATCTTTTGACTATTTAACTATTAGGGAATGACTCTTAGTCTTATAAATTTAGCAGTTAATTATATAGCTTGCATATGAAACTTTATTAAAGATATTTTCTGTAAAGATTTTCCCTATTTACTTGTTTACCTTCTCATTTTAACTGTATTAGTTTTGTTTGTGCAAAAATTTTTTAGTTTTACATAATCTAAATTGTCTATTTTATCTTCTCTGGTCTTCTATATCTGTTTTTTGGTCATGAGTTCTTCAGCTATCCCTATATCTGAAAAGTAATTTGTTCATTGCTCCTCTGATTTTCTTTTGTTGTCATGTATCCATTTGGAGTTTATCTTGCTATGTTGATTTATACTTGATTTCTGCCAGATTGCTTTTCAGTTTTCATAGTAGCTTTTGTCATGTAACTGAATCTTTACTTCAGGAAATCAAGGTCTTTGGGCTTATCAAATACTGTGTTACTATATTCCTTTCCTTATGTTGTTTATCTAATCTGTTCTACTGATTGAACCTTTTATTTTTTAACCAATAGCAAGTCTTTTTGATAATTTCTGCTTTCTAGTACAGTTTGAGATCTGATACTCCTAATTCCCCTCTTTTTCACCTTTTTTTTCATGAATGTTCTTGAGATTCTTTACTATTTGCTCCTCCAGATGCATTTTGTTATCATTTTTTAAAGTTCTATAGAATAATCCTTTGGTAGTTTGAATAGTTTTGGCGCTATATTGGTAATTTAGGTAGGTTTATCATTTTTATTATATTGTCTGAACCTACCCATAAGCACTTTATATTTCTCCAGTTATGTAGATCTGTCTTTTATTTCTATACACATTATTATAATTGAATTAATATAGTTCCTGGGTGCATCATGATAGATACACTCCCCAGTATTTTATACTAATATACAGGAATGTGGAGCCAGAGCCAAAATAGTGGAGAATCAGGAAGAAATACATTGTGCTCCTCTCCTCACTGCCCCCCCCCCACCTCAAAAGGTCAAAAAATATACTAGATTGAATCCTGATCAGATAACCTAAGGGAAAAAAATGTTATTTTTCTAGTCCAGGTTGGTATAATGAATCCAAGAGGTCTTTGATACTAGGGGTTGTGACAAGCCACGAACAGGTGCAAAATATTCCATAGCTGTGCACCAGAGCAAGAAGAGGTCTCATATCCAACATAGAACACCCTAAATGTGTGCGGAATGCAGGAAAAGGTACAAACTGGCAGCTTTTTTGCTCACTACCCAATTTTAGGTTACAGATTCAGGATGGACTGAGAAGACCTATCCCTGTGTGAAGTGTTCTAAAGTAAGGAGAAGTCACGAACCTCAGGTATGCTTTGAGCAAAATGCAAGTTCAAAAGCAAGCAGCAGCTAAATGTCTTAGACCCAAGGAGTAGAGCAGGGTCTTTGTTCCAAGGTTCTAGCCCAGTCTGAAGATTGCAGAACAATAACCAGAGAAGGAATGCAATACAGAAGGGGAACCTGAAGTTCTGTTACTCTGAACCAAAAGAGCTTTCCAAGTGGCTAAAAATAGCTGAGTGCATCAGCAGTCTACTGGAACACTAAAAAGGACAAAAAAAAAAGCCCATGAATGTGGGCTTATAGAACTCTGAATTTACAGAGCTCAGACTTTGGGAGTAGCAATCAGACTTGGTCCTGGATCTGACCACTTGTGAACACTGAAAGCTTACAAGTCCTCAGACAGAGCTGTCTTTGAGATACTGAAATAACACAACACTTAGTTCCCCAAGAAAACAGCAGCAGATCCTACCCAGACTTTTTCTCTAGAATTGCAGTGAGCCTGGTCCTAACATAAAGCCCAAAGTCAGGAAGTAGGATGGAAGAATGAACAAACAAAAAATGAATCCCACCACATAGAGGTATTATGGTCACAGGAATGCTCAAGAAAAAAATCCAGAAGAGACTCCAGAATGGCTATAAGCAAACCCTCAAAGTTGGGTTCAACCTGAATTCCAGAAAGAAATTAAGAGGTTTTTTTTTTAAACTTATGTTATTATGAATGGAATAAGACCACTTGAAGAGAAAATGAGAGCTATGGAAGAAAACTTTGGAAAGGGAATTGATAACTTGACACAAAAGATACAAAATCTTGTCCAAGCAACAGACTCCCTGAAAATTAGAATAACTCCATGATACAAAAATAAATTTTAAAGGGGCAGCTGCATAGTACAGTGAATAGAGTACCAGCCCTGGTGTCGGGACGATCTGGGTTGAAATCCTGCCTCAGACACTTGACACACTTATTAGCTGTGTGACCTTGGGCAAGTCACTTAATCCCAATTGCCTTGCTTTCTCCCCCCTCCAAAAAAAATGTCCAAATTATTTCGGGGGCAGCTACATGATGCAGAGAACAGAGTACCAGCCCTGGAGTCAGGAGGACCTGAGTTTAAATTCCATCTCGGACACTTAAATTCTTACTAGCTGTGTGACTTTGGGCAAGTCATTTAAGCCCAATTACCCTGCCCTTCACCCCCCCAAAAATATTAAAATAATGAAAAAAGACTGAAAAAATAGAATATAAGCTATAGCAAAAACAACTGGACTGGAAAACAGATTGAGGAGAGATAATTTAATTATCACTGAACTGCTTGAAAGCCATGACCAAAGAAAGAACCTAGACATTGTATTTCTGAAAATCATAAAAGAAAATGGCCCAGATATTCTTGAGAGCAAAGTGGAAATAGAAAGAATCCACCAGTCACCTTGTGGTATAAATTCTCAAAAAATCCCAGGAACATCATGTCCAGAATCCAGAGCTTCCAGATGAAATTTAAAATGCTGCAACCAGCAGGAAAGAACTTAAGTGTTGAAGAGTTTCCGTCAGTATGACGCATGATTTTGAAGGAAAGAAGAGTTTGGAAAGTGATATTCCAGAACACATAGGATGTAGGCTTATGGCCAAAAATATCTTATCCAGGAAAAGCAAGTATAATCCTGCAGAGGAAACTAAATGGATTTTTTTAATTAAATAGATGACTCCAAAGCATTTCTGGTAAAAATACTTTGTAGAAACTTTGAGGTTTCAGACACAGCAGTTAAGAGTAACATAAATATGGATGGAAATGATAAATGACTAAATGAAGATAAACTCTTTATATTGTAATATGAGGAGATAATACATGTGTCCCCTCAGAACTATATCCTCATGAGGAATCATAAAAAGAAGATAATTAGGGGATCTGGGAGTGGCTCTTATGTTTTGAGTGGAATAGGAGGGAAAGAGGAATACACTTGGGGAAAGGCAAGAGAAAGGAAAGATGGAGAAATTTATCAACCTCACTCATCTAAACTGGTCAAAGAAGAGAAGAATGAACAGTTGGTATAGCAATATTTGTCCCTAAACAGGGAAAAGGAAAGGAAAAGGGAGAAGAAGGAATAATTGGGAGGGCACCTTAAAGTAAGGTTTACTCTGAATTAAAACAAATTAAAACAAAAGGATGTATAGAAATCTAGCAGCTCTTTTTTTGTGGTGGCAGAAAATAGGAAACAGGATGCCCATTATTTGGGAAATGCCTGAACAAAGTATGGTATATAAATGTTATGGAATACTGTTGTGCTAAGAAATGATGAAGAGGATGGTTTTAGAAAAACCTGTTAAGATTTGTATGAACTGATACAGAATGAAGTGAGCAGAGTTATGAGAATAAGTCATACAGTGACTATACTAAAGACAAAAACTTTTAAAGACTTTGAAACTTAGATCATTATAATAACCAACTATGATTCTAGAGGACTCATGATAGAACATTATATCCACATCCTGATATATGAAAAATTCAGTGTGCAGATGGGGCATTTTCTTTCATGGACATTTTCTTGGACACTACCAATGTTGGAATTTTTTGCTTGACTATATATTCATAACAGATTTTTTTCCCTTTTTTAAAAATTTATTTTAATTTTTAAATTTTTTTTGCTTTTTTTTTTTTTGGAGGGCAGTTGGGATTAAGTGACTTGCCCAGGGTCACATGGCTAGTTTTTCTGTTAAGTGTCTGAGGCCAGATCCAAACCCGGATCCTCCTGACTCCAGGGCCAATGCTCTATTCACTGCGCTACCTAGCCACCCCTCTTTTCCCTTTTCAATTGGCAAGGAAGGATAGATGAGAGGGAGACAAATTTTACTGGCTTAAAAAATTAACATTTAATTTAACAAAAGATATTCAGGAATGCTGATGTGGATTTGTTTTATATGCTTCAACTTTGTAGAATTTATTAGTCTCAGTTAACTTAATTGGCTCAAGTTTTCTCTGTCAACCAACGTATTTGTGAAAAGTAGTAAATTTGGTATGGCACAGTGAATAAGGTACCAGCCCTGGAATCAGGAGGACCCGAGTTCAAATCTGGCCTCAGACACTTAACACTTACTAGCTGTGTGACCTTGGGCAAGTCACTTAACCCCAATTGCCCTGTCCTGCCTCCAAAAAGCAAAAAAAAAAAAAAGAAATAGAGAAAAGTAGTCAATTTGTTTTTATTCATTTGCTTGTCTTCTTTCTCAGTGCTATTGCTAAGATCTGTTATACTGTGTTGAGAATAGTTATGATAATGGAAATTTTGCTTTGTCCTTTATTTTGCTGGAAATGCCTCTGACTTTTTCTCCATTGCATATAATAATTGCTCTTGAGTTTGGATAGATGCTATTTGTTAGATTAAGAAAAAGTTCTTATGTTACTCTACTTTCTTGCATTTTTAACAGAAATGGATATTGGCTTTTGTCATAAATTTTTCAGTATTTATTGATATGATCATGTGGTTTTTATTTGTTATTAATATGGTTTAATGTATTTATAGTTTTCCTTATATTGAACTAGCCCTAAATTCTTGACATAAATCTAACTTGATCATAATGTGTAATCTTTCTAATATATTTTTTGTAACCTATTTGCTTACATTTTACTTAAAATTTTTTGGGTCATTGTTCATTAGGGATATTGTTCTGTAGTTTTCTCTGCTTTGTCTCTTTATAGTTACCAAATCCATATTTTTATCATGGAATGAATTTGGAAATGTTTTTTCTTAGTTTTCCACATGTTTATTTATTATTTGAATTATTTAGCTACTTGATACAATTTGCTCATAAATTCTTCTGATTCTGAGTTCTTTTTTTCCTTTGGAAGTTAATTTTTGGCTTGTTCAATTTTTTTTTCTAATACTGTTTTTTTAGAAAAAGTCTTTTATAAATGGTAGTTTAATTGAATTGGGTTCAGCTCTTCATTTCCAGACTAACTCAAGATTACAATGAAAAAATTTAAACTATTAAAATAAATTACTTCCCTTATGTATTAATATCAATAAATATTTTTATATTATTCAAATAGTTGCCTATCAATATAGGAAACATAAGACATTAATTTTTCTGTTTTATTATTTCAGATTCTTTTGAAGGGGTCAAGAATCTTCCTTTGACTCCAGATGAGAAATTTTCTGAAGGAGTTGTTGTAAATGCTCCTAAAAGGTGATCCTTTGACTTCTGTGTATGGAGAAGCCTGTGAACCATTAGAGCAAATTATAGACAGCCAAGAACTCATGTGGGAAAAAAATAAGGAAATTCCTTTCCCAAAAGAGAAGTTTTAGGAGAGATTATTTGTCTACGTTGTTCTTCCACTACAACCTCAAGAATACAGGTTAAAAATTTCACATACTATTTATACCCTTTTGGACATCAGATAATGTGTACTGGGAAGCAACAATGTAAATGCCATGAAGACGGGAACATCTTTAACTAAATTTCGAACCTTAAATAATGTCAGGAAATTCAAACAGGAGAAAAACATTTTACAAGTATGGGTAAAACCTTAACTCACATCTTATACATAGGCAAATTAACACCAGAGAGAATCTTTATAAATGAATATAGAAAAACCTTCAGTAGGAATATAAGGGTTACTCAACTACTGAGAATTCATAGTATGAATAATCCTGTTACTGTAATAAATGTGGGAAAGCTATCAATTTAATGTCATAACTCATGTAGTGCCATTGCAAATTTTATGTGACTCCAGAGGATTCATACTAGATGAAAATAAACCTTACAAGTGAAATTAATGTAGTAAAGTGTTCAGTTGTAGTGCAAACCTGGTCCAAATCCAGAACATCTGGAGAATACATTAGAGAAACCCTATCATGTGATGAATGTGCGTAGAACTATGACAACTTCAGAGAATTCTTACTAGATAGAAATCCTATGAGTATAATGAATGTGGGAAAGTCTTCAGTTAGAAAGCCTTATTCTACTTAAAACATACCGGAGAAAAATCCTATCTTTGCAATGAATTTTGGAAAGCATTCAGTGAGAGTGTATACTAAACATACTAAATTCAGTTAAGAGTGCAAATTTTATTCAACTCTGGAGAATTCAGACTGGTGAGAAATTTTATCAGTATAATGAAAGTGGAAAAGCCTTCAGGTGAATTTCAGAATCTTTCAATTCCAGGGAATCAATACTCTGGAGAAATCTTTCATTGTAATGAATGTGGAAAAGCTTTCAGTCAGAGAGCAAGCCTTATCTCAATGGAATTCATAATGGAGTGAAATTTCATAATTTTATGAATGTGTGAAAGAGCACTCAGTTGGAGTGCAAACCTTACTCAACTCCAGAGAATATATATTGGGAAGAAATCCAGTTAGTGTAATGAATGTAGCAAAGTCTTCAGGGAAAAGCATTAGTCAGCTTAAGAAAATTCATACTAGAGAAAATTCCTTAATGCATTGAATAGGACTGCAAAAATTTAACTCCAGAGGCTTCATACTGGAGAGAAGCTCTGTCTGTAATGAGTGTGACAGTATTCTATAGGAATACAAACCTGATCATACTGGAGAGAAATTCTATCAGTGCAATGAATGTGGGAAAGTCTCCAGTTAGAAAGTGAGATTTAATCTACTTAAAAGAATTATATGGGAGAGATCTTGTAATGAATGTGGGAAAGTCTTCAGTTAGAAAACCTTATTCTACTTAAAAGAAAAATGCTGGAGAGAAATCCTATCTTTGCAATGAATTTTGGAAAGCATTCAATGGGAGTGTATACTAAACATACTTAATTCCTTAACTTGCACTGTCAAGAAAACCTTATCATTGTAATGAATGTGAGGAAAACAGAAAGTCTTACTCAATCCCAGAGAATTTACATTGTTGGGGGGGGGGGGGACCTTTTTCATTGTAGTTTTCATTTGAAGTGGAAATCTTAACTCCAGAGAATTCATACTGGTCAAAAACCCTTTCAATGTAAGGATTGGGGAAAGCCTTCAGTCAGAGCTCAATTTTACTTGTTTGTCATAATTTATACTGAATAGGAATGGTTACTGTTCATTGTAACTGTTTTTGGTACTTTGAGATTTTCACAAAAGGGTATTGGGTAGTTACGACAAAAGGAATAAGCTTTGATATGCACCTGAAAGTACATTTTGCTTAACGTAAAGGAAAGCTTGAGGCCTGAAATAGGAAAACTGGGAGCAAGAGGAAAGAAGGAAGGGGAATATAGGGCAAAAAATGCATCAAGATCTCAGCTTCCAAAAAGAACCTACAACTGCATCTCAGTCAGCCAAAGGAACATGATTCATCTGAATCTCAGCTATCAAGGAGATAAGGTGGAAGGGTATAATCAAGACTTGGGTGCGATGTTCAAGCTACAGCATAAAGAAGGAAATTCATTGACTTAAGACATCTGATGTTAGTAGGCAAGAGAAGGCAATAGTGGCACCTTTGCTATACATGGATTATGGAAGTTTTGAGCTATAGAGAGTTTCAGAAAACGGGCAGAATGAGGGGTGCACAGAAGCTGGATTGGGCATGTGTAAAACAGACACCCTGTCTCAATAAAGGTTAGGTTCAGAAAACCAGAGAGGGAGGACTCTTTATCCCAAATTGCTCTCTGGCTGAGCGCTATTTTTGTTTTTTACCACTAAACATGTTGAAGATTTGTCTAAACTTTTGCTGAGTTAGGACTTTCCCCACTGCTGCTGGCTAAAGAATAACCAGTCCTGAAAAAGATGAGGCATAGGCTCGGAAGAATTGTTACACTGATTCAATGGGGACATTATCATTGGAATGGATGGGAGAGAAATGGAAAAAATTTTTGAAAAAAAAGAAATCTAGTTACTTTGATAGGAAAAGATGATACTACCATGAAGCCTCATATTATTCAGGAGGTATGACCAAAAAGGGGTCTTTGACTTAGTGCTTACATGGCCTCCTGGAGGTAGGCTTCCTATCCCTGGATATAAAAGGAGTTACTCCTTAATTCCCATATTCCTTTAGAATCCCGTTCCACCTTTTAACTCTGTTGCCTGGGTGGGGGTAGTAAGGTATCTAGTAGTAGAGCATATGAAAAGAAATACAGATGGCATATCTGAAACAGAATCTTGATCAAGGAAGGATGAAAAATATGTTCCTTGATATAAAGCAGTACTTTCAAGAGGGCCTTGGTAATGATAATCTTTATCAGATCATCTGGGGAAGATTCTTTAGCCTCAGGGCAAGGATTCAGAAAAATTCTGACTTGATTGGTGTATACTTTCATGTGTAACAAGAAGGTGATGATTTGTGACTTATAAACATATCTACTTAAGCATTTTGTCCCCATCTCTGTAGTACTAATTTTTTAATCAAGTTGGAGACTATTATACCAAGTCTAGGAATAAGTAAATAGTTAATTTTAACAAGGATTGTGTTGAATAGTCATGTGGTCTCACCAGAATTTGGCCCATCAGGATGACTTGTATGATAGTCATCATGTGCCAGGGGCAAGGCTGAATTAACTGTTTGAGAATTTTTGAGTAAGTCCCCATTCAATGGCAGATATGCCTTTAGAGCAGGGATTCTTAACTTTTTTTGTGTCATGGACCCCTTTGGCAGTCTAGTGCAGGCTATGGTTCTCTGAATATTTTTCAACGCATATGAATATGTAGGATTAAAAAGGAAATCCAACTTCACAGACTTCCCTGAAATTTCCAGAGACCCAGTGGGTCTCTGGATCCCAAGTTAAGAACCTTTCATTAAGACTGACCTTGTAAATGGATTGCTGAAGGATGCCTAGGTAGAATATATGTTGAAGACAAAACTTGCATGTGTCTGCCAGGCATTTTTGTTGTTTTTTGGGGGAGGGGTTGGTTTTTGGGTTGTTTTTTTTTTTGGTGTTTTGCGATGTTGGTAGTAATTTATCTCTTAACTTGGTCAGGATGCTTTACATAAATCCAATCTAATTTAATGTATGTTTCTAGTGTCGTGATCAAAATTAAGGTAAATTGAAGCACAAGCTCCAAATAGGACCAGTTTATTAGCAAAGCATGAATATGCCAGTAAACAGTATCTCAGCCTCCTCAGCAAGCCAAATGAAAGCTGATAGATAATTTTTATTGACAAAAAGAGGAGCATCCAAAAGATAGGATGCATCATGGATGGGGCAGACAATACAATCGGTTACAAAGTAAGAAGCATCATAGGTGTGGGGGACAATATGATTGGTTGGAAATCAGGAATGTGGGGCTAGCAACAATTCCTATTTTGCTGTTTCCTGCAAGATTCACTAAGGGTATATAGATAACAGATTTCCTCTAATTGTACAAGGACAACTTGTGGTATAGAGATAACCAGTTTGTTTGTTTTTCATTAAAGTGATTTATAGGGAAACAACTTTTAAACTTAGAGAGGAAGACTGAACTTCTGAATCTATGAACTTCTGCACTTAATTCAGAGACAAACATTACTTAAGCAGTTAAAACAAAATGTTGGTTATATAAAATAAAATCGGTTACAAAACAGAATTTTTATTTTCTCACCAGAAAATGTAGAAGAAACCTCTATTAGGGTCCATGTTATGTAGACAACTGTTTTTCTCCCTTAAATGGCAGGGAAGCTATCCCTGAAAGAATCCCAGAGGAGGGATTAAGTCATTGATGTGGTTTCCCAGTCCTGTGGGATATAAAAAAACCAGCCCAGGATGAAATGACTACCCCTTAGATTTGTCAGATATCCCACTGACATTCAAATCACTAACAACATTCTTCTGACCTAAAACCTTGTAGACCAGATGAGTTTCTGTATGCAGATGAGTGGTTCTATATGTACTTGAACCAGTGTTTTATACTTAGTATCCTTCCCATGCTTTTGTTGAGTAATCTTTTTTGTTAAATGTTGGGTGGTCTGTGAATATCTCATTTTGTTCCAGTTCTAAGCCTAATCCTCCATCTAGACTGGCCTGAGTCAGACTTTGCCTGCAATATAAGGAATTTAACATTTTCCACCCTAGACTAAGCTAGACCAAGGCATTCAGTGAGTAGAAGTTGTGAGGATCCCAGACTGTTTTGTCCCCTCTAGCACAATGACAGATAGATAGGGACTCTGACTAAGGACATAGACAAAGTCTTAATGCTTTTTCCGGGATCCAGGAATGTAGTCCATTTCACTATTCTCTACACTTCTGTTCAAGGATAAGCCTGACTCAGGTCAGCTCCCTCATAGTTTAGATTTGATATTGGAACAAAGTGTGATACATGGAGATCATTCAACAGTTAACTGATTTACTCATAGAGAATGATATTCAAAAAAGATAGTCATTGATAGCTCGAGTTGATTCTGCTAATGTTCTGTTGTCTGAATGGCCCATAATTTTCCACTAGCTGAGCATCAGAGTGTGGCTCCACTAAGTTTATCAAAATGATCTTCCTAAATTATCAGTCTGATAGTGTTGCCCCACTAAATCAATTCCAGTGGCTCCCTATCACCTCTAGGATCAAATATAAAATCTTAGTTAACATTCAAAGTCCTTTATAACTTTACCTCCTTCACTTTCTAATCCTATACCCCTTCTCCATGTACTTTTCAATTCAGTGATACTGGACTCCTTGTTGTAGATTGAACATGAAACTCCATTTCCTAACCAGTTATTTTTACTGTCTCCCATGCCTGGAATGTTCTTGCTCTTCATCTCTACCTCCTGGCTTCAAGTCCAAGCTAAAATTCCACCTATGGGAAGCCTTTCCCAAGCTACTTCCCTCTTGATTATTTCCAATTTATCATGCATATAGCTTGTTTGTTGTGAGCACAAACAAAGTGGGATTTTTTCCCCCTTGTAGGAGTTCAGTTTCCCTGGCTCAGGCTAAATTGTAAACATCTGAAGGATTAATCTCCTTCCAACCTTGAGAATTCACAACTGTGCTGAGTCAAATAGGTTTTGTGTCTTCTGACTGAGTCAATCAGAAGGGGCTGAGTCTTTGTTACATATTCTGGGAGATTGGCATTTTGCTTTTGGGGGTTCGCTCATGAGAAGGATCTTTTGATTTCCTAGTCGAGACTCTTGAATGAGACTCTGAATATCTGTTTGTTCAGAGCCTTCCCCCCCCCTTAGATGTTTGTGCTCCCTCCACCCAGTAATCTAAAGTGTATAGCAATATTGCTATGTTCAGACAGCAGGAGCCTTGTCTGTTGGTCTTTGTGTTATTTTCTCTGATTTTATTTTCTATACCTGCTTCTTTCTCTGTAATTAAAGTAGGATTGTTAACACGTTTAAAGCTGTCTTTCTTTTATAAAGCAGACCAAAACAAGCTGTTCTAGCAGGTGCTAGCATCCTAGGTATGCTAGGGTGCTTACTATTATGTTTATACATATTTTTTTCCTCATTAGATTGTATGATCCTAAAGAGCAGGGACTATCTTTTGCCTTTCTAGCCCCAGCACTTAGCCTAGTATCTGGTAAATAGGAGGTCCTTAGTGTTTATTGAGAGGTCGCCTAGAGTTTTTTTATTTCTCTTTTGTAATAAAAAGATACAGAAGTGATATTGGTAGCCTGAGCTTTTAGTCCTCTAAGCCGGTGGTCTCAATCCACTTTAAAGAAAAAATAGCCTAATTTGCATGGGGGCAGAAGTTAAAATACTGCTCCTACCATAATCTTTCTTCTCTACTTTGTGAAATCTTCCCATTGGTCAAGGCATTTGTCAAAGTGTGTTTTAATGGAAAGTGCAAAGGACTTGAAGACAGCAAATCTATGGTTAAGTCCTGGCTCTGCCATTTGCCATGTGACTGGGCAAGTAACAGTCTCTTTTTTTTTTCTTGTCCCTGAAAAGTAACAGTCTCTCTTAACCTAAATTTTATCCTGTATAAAATGGGAATAACATTTCTTCTTCCTCACTCACATGGTCATTGTAAGGAAAGCATTTTGTAAATATTAAAGTGCTATAAAGGTGAGTTTTTATTTCTGCTATGCTGTCTTCTATGCTTATATTCTTTCTGATATAGCAGGATGGCTTTCATAATATTCATTACTCCTATTGCCCCTAAGCAATATACTTCCTTATTGTATTTAAATATGCAAAAGGGGATCAGAGCCAAGATGGCAGCACAGAAGCAGGAAAACTCTGTGAGCTCCCCCCAGAACCACCTCAAATACCTATAAAATGTGACTCTAAACAAACTTTAGAGCTACAGAACCCACAAAGTAAGAGAGAAAGACAGCCTGGCAGGCCTACAGGAAGGGTCCATCACAGTGTGCTGGGAGCCAAGCCCAGCCCTACATAAGCCTGTGGTTTTAACCTCAGACCACCATCAGCTGGAGTAGACTTCAGAGAGTGGATCACCAGCAGCTGTGGCAGTTTCTGGAATTATCAATCCATAAATGCCAAAGACAAAGTAAAAGGTCAGTGTGGAACTCTGTTGGAACTGGGGGGGGGGGGGAATGGAGGAAAGCGGTCCAACCCCTGCCCCCTGGGGCAAGAAGTGGCTGAGGCAAGGTGGCCCAACAGCTACCACTGTGTGGCTCCTTCAAAGCTCCTGACCTGCAGATTGTAGGGGGACCAAGCGACCATTTAGAGGGTAATTGCTCTTTCACCTACTTGGATCTGTATTACTGTCTTGTATGGAGGTCCTGGGATGTGTGACCAGGTGCCAGAGCTTGTGAGGGCTGCAGAGAGGGCACCCAACTAATAGCTCTGGCAGCTGGGAAAATTCCACCGATTTGGGACAAAGCTCTCCTCTCTAGAAGCAGAGTTCTACTGTGGCAAAAAAAAAAACCTCAAAAAAATCAAGTAATTGAGTGGCAACATGAACAAGCAAAGCAAGCACAGCAATCAAACCTTAGATTTCTTTTTGGGGGACAAAAAGGATCAAAGCATGGAACAGGAGGAAGACAACGAAGTCAGAACTCCACCAAAAGCTTCCTAGAAAAATATGAACTAGTTATAGGTCATGGAGGAGCTCAAGAAGGATTTTGAAAATCAAGTAAAAGAAGTAGAGGAAAATTTGGGAAGAGAAATGAGGATGATGCAAAAAAAATCATGAAAAGAGAGTCAACCTGACTGAAGAAAATAACTCCTTAAAAATTAGACTAACTGGGGGCGGCTAGGTGGCACAATGAATAGAGCACTGGCCCTGGAGTCAGGAGGACCTGAGTTCAAATCCAGCCTCAGACACTTAGCACACACACACAAAACCTGGCCATGTGACCTTGGGCAAGTCACTTAACCCCAATTGCCCTCCAAAAAGCAAAAAAAAAAAAAAGACTAACTAAGGGGCAGTTAGGTGGTGCAGTGAATAGAGCACTGGCCCTGGAGTCAGAAGGACCTAAGTTCAAATCTGGCCTCAGATACTTAACACAAAAACTAGCAGTGTGACCTTGGGCAAGTCATTTAACCACAATTGCCCTCCCAAAAAGGCAAAAAAAAATAGACTAAATCAAATGGCAAAAGAGGCCCAAAAAGCCAATGAGAAGAATGCCTTAAAAAGTTGAATTTGCCAAATGGAAAAAGAATTTCAAAAGCTCACTGAAGAGAATAATTCCTTCAGAATTAGATTGGAGCAAATGCAAGCTAATGACTTTATGAGAAATCGAGATACTATTAAATAGATCCAAACAAATGAAAAAATAGAAGGCAATGTGAAACATCTCATTGGAAAAACCACTGATCAGGAAAATAGATCCAGGAAGATAATTTAAAGATTATTGGACTACCTGAAAGCCATGATTCAAAAAAGAACCTAGAAATCATCCTTCAAGAAATTCTCAAGGAAAAAATATGCAATGGGGGAATAGATTGTGATTAGGTAATGTAGATGGGGTGTGTGTGTGTGTGTGTGTGTAATCTTAGTTGCATTTTTTTTGGTGGGGTGAAGGCAAGGCAATTGGGGTTCTGACTTGCCCAAAGTCACACAGCAAGTAAGTGTGCCAAGTGTCTGAGGCTGGATTTGAACTCAGGTCCTCCTGACTCCAGGGCTGGTGCTCTATTCAATGTACCACCTAGCTGCCCCTAGAAAAACTGCATTTTTTAAGGTGTTTTATGTGTATTGTGTATGGAAGTGTCAGAAGCAGTAGAGCGCTTTGAGTGAAATTAAAACAAAAAATAAGCTGAAGCATGTTTTCTATGGGCAATATAACATTTTGTTAATGGGTTGTGAACCTGAAAATATAATGGGTCTAATGACTGCTTCAGTTGAGTCACAAGATTTTTATAAGCAAGTACAGAAGTGAAAAAAATCAAACAATTGGCCAGCATCATGGGGGTGAGGGATCATGATTGGTTATATTATGATAAAGGGTTTCCACACACATATGGGACCCAGACCACCCCTCTCTGACTTAGAGAAATTGCTTTTTGGATTTATGAGCTTAGCTGCTTCCTGAGGCTACTGAGTGTGGACCAGGGAAGTAGACTCACTGATGCATGGGAATGAGATAAAGATCACATTTAATTAGACCTAAGATTGAGCCAGGTAAGTTTATATGCTCTCAAGATTAACAAACATATCATGGAGTTCTTCAGGAGCTGACATGAGGGATACGTTTTCTTGATACAAAGTGATTTACAAGCGGTGCTGAGGTAACAATTCCCTTAGAGTCAGGGTATTTTTGAAAAGTATTGAATCTCTAAGCATAGCTCAGAGTTTTTCTTTAACAGTGGTTATAGGAAAACTTAAAGCTTTGCATCTGAGTTGAGAGAAGGAGGCTGAATTTTTGAACTCATGAGCTTCTAGACTCAGAGAAAAGGGTTAATGTTGCTATATGAAAAAAACTACAGAATAGAATCAATTACAGGGTGAAGTCAAAATATAAAATACAAAGTCTGTTTTCACAGGAGAATGGAGTGATTAGACTAAGGTCACAGAAAAATGGAGCTACGGTTGGGATTAACAGTTTAGGAATTGAGAGGAATTGTATGAGCCCTTATAGGTCATGTCCACATATTGAAATGCAGCTTGCAATAGGGATTGTTAGATATTCCCAGAAACTTCTCACTATTCCTCCCTGAGGGATACTGTGATTCCTATCTTACAAAGTTGGCCTTTTTGATCTTCAGTCTCTGAGAAAGGCACTGGGTTAGAATCATATCTAAATATTGCTGATCTAGGGATACAGTTTTGAGTAAAAAAAAAAAAAGCTATTTCTGTTCTGTATGAAAAGGAATTTACACCCACCAACTTGGCCCCTTCCTGTAAAATCCCGATTTCACTATCACAAAAAAATAATAAGTAAATCCATTTATCCAAGCAGATAGCATACAGAAATCAGAAAAAAAAAAAATATGTTCATTACTATATATAAAAAAAATAGCCAACAGAGAATGATCTCTTTAGATGAGAGTGAGTTGAGATCGTGGCTCAAGTAAGAACAAGGGCCAGACCTCACCAAAGTGAAAATTTCTTAGAATCTCTAGCAAGGCAACCTGGAAATTAGAAATATGATGAGATCTGGACCCCAAAGGCCCTGAAACCAGATTTCTGGCATTCACCTGAGGCACTCAGCCCATCCTGGTTCAGCAATCCTTTTAACTGCCCTTTCACTGCACTTTGTCCCACCCCAGGCTACTTGCCTCTCCTTAATCACATCCAGATCTTCCTGCCATCTTGATAACTGAAAGTGGATCACAGTACCAATTTTACCATCAAATGTGCAGATTCTTAAAATCTTGCCTGCTTCTATTGGTGATAAAATAAACCTTGTTACTCTGACTGAAAGAAGGCTCCAGTTATCAAATTCTTTTGAGTCAGTCCTCTGCTCTGTACCCTTTCATTTTGGGGTTTCCAACACCCCTAGACCACAACAGTTTGAGATACCTGAATGGGGACACAACTGGCCAGTTTCAGATGGACAACTTAGCTTGTCTTGTCCTCTCACCTCCACTCCCCTCCCCACAGAGAGGTATTGGTAATAAATTATCATGATAGTGTTTATATAGCCCTTTGCTTTTGTAAAGCACATATACCTCATTGATCCCTACAACAATCCTGTAAAGTAAGTTCTATTATCCCCATTTTGCAAATGAGGAAACAGACTGAGAGGTTGGGACTTGCCCAGTGCCACATGGCTAGTATGTTAGGTAGAAATTTAACTTAAAACTTAAACTTCTTAATTCCCAAATTCAACATTCTATTTACTGTGTTATTTAGCTGCCTGCTAGGGAAAAAAAAGACCCCCTAAAGCAATGGCTTTGGGGTCCTTTCTCTCTGTTGTTGGTGAAACAGTGGAGAGAGCTCTTGGCTTAGAATCAGGAAGACAAGTTCAAACCCAGCCTCAGACATTAGCTATGTGATCCTGGGAAAGTCACTTGACCAAGAGATTCCATTACTAATTTTATACCACAAGGAAGTCACTAATAAGAAGAAAGTCCCTATAACCAAAGCCATCACAGAACTTTTTGTGGTAGCAAAGAATTACAAAGTAGATGCCCATGGACTGGGGAATGGCTAAACAAACTCTGGTACATGAATGTAATAGAGGACTATTGTGTTTAAGAAATGGTGAATATGATGAATACAGAGAAGCATGGAACAATCTACATGAACTAATACAAAGTGAAGTAAGCAGGACCAAGACAACAATATATACAATGACTACAATGATGCAAATGAAAAGAGCAACCGTACAAATAAAAAGAGCAAAAGTTAAGGTAGCACAATTATACAGATCAAGCTGGACTCAGAGAAATATGAGAGGATACCCCAGAACCACTCCCTTGTGTGGAGATGTGAAGTCCACAAGTTTTGCATATTTCACATGTTTTGGGGCTTTTTCAGTATACCGATCATGCTGACTTTTTTTTCCTCTTTTATTTTTGTCTGTAAAAAAAAATACTAGTTGTTACTGCATACTTTTCAATCCAGTAATACCACTATTGGGTCTGTATCCCAAAGGAATCATAAAAATGGGAAAAGGACCCACATGGACAAAAATATTTATAGCAGTTCTTTTTGTGGTGGTAAGGAATTGGAAATTGTGGGGATGCACATCAATTGGGGAGTGGCTGAACAAGTTGTGGTATATGAATGTGATAGAATACTGTTGTTTCCTAAGAAAAACCTGGAAAGACTTACATGAACTGATGCTGATCTTCTGTCCTCTCCCTTTGGTCGGTATCACCCTGCGATATGGTCATGACCTAGCAACTCAGTTTTATGATTCATCACTTGAACTAGCTCACTCCTAAGTAGGTTTTTAGGGCTCTCATTTTACAGATAAGGAAACAGTTTGTTAGAAGCCTCTTGTCAAAGTTACAAGTTACAAAGTTACAAGTATCAAAGCCAGGATTCAAACTCAGGCCCTCTGATGCCAAAGCTAATGTTCTTTATTCTTCATCCAGCTGACTCCTCTTCTTTGCATCTAATTTTTAATTGCTTTCTTTCCTAATTCTTGTGGCTTTTAAAGAACCTGGTTTTGTGGTAAAGTATTCATGGAAGGGCCAAATCCTTTTTCTTTTGAATATTTGAAACATTAGAACAAAATGGTATAGTTATGGTGTTGCCCCAACAAATTAGGGAAACTGAAGTAGTTTGTATGTGATAATTCTCTTCCCAGATTACTGACTCTTTTTACTTCAGTGCTCTGTTTTGTCATTGTAACTACTTACTTGACTAGTGCAGATTGCATTTAGAAGTGCTGTGGCAAAAAAAAAAAAAAAATGTATCACCTTGTGGCCAGCCTGGTGATGAACCTCTCTGAATTTAGCTATATTGATAGGTTCTTATAGGAACTACACAGGGCTTACCAGAAAGGCATGGCTGCTAGGTTACAGTAGAAGAAAGATATATGATGTATGCCTTTGTATTTGTACCAACTATCTCCCATTCTCTTGTCTCATTTCTGCTTTTCTGATCTTTTTATCTGCCTTCAGGGTTAGCTAAGCTCATGTAATGCTACATCATTTAGCTTTCATGATTCCCCTTGCTGATAGTTTCTTCCTCTTTAAATATTCCTAAGCAACTTCATCTGTTCTCTCATGCTCCCTCTTCATTCCCCACCTTATACTTATTTTACAACGTTATCTCTACAGAGGTTATTTCATTTTTGTCTTTATTTCCAACATTTAGCACAGTACATTTGGTATGTTGAGAAGGGTGCTTAAGAAATGTTTGTTGAATTGAAAATGGAATGTATGAACATCCCACAAAAGTCAGTAGTTATGTAAATATTCTCTAATTTCGTATTTAAGTACTTCTGATCTCTGCTTCTTATCTTTTATAGCTCCATCTTCTCCCTTCACTATTGCCTTAGTCATTTATTAATTCAGCAGTCATTTATCACGTGCTTACTCTGGACAAAACACATGGAGAGAGAGTGGTTAATACAAATTCTCATACAAAGAAGATATAAAACTTTTCTGTCATCAAGCTAACTGAATGTTATCTTCCAGTATCTGAAGGACCATCGAGTATTAGAGGGATTATTAGTATTAGACTTGCTCTCTTTGACTCCTTAAAAGTAGAACTAGGAGCAGTGGGTGGAAACTGTGGAGAGAAAAATATGTTCGGTGTTAGGGAAACCGTCCCAACAATTAGCTTTCCCGAGGCGGAATGACCTGACTCTGGAGGTAGCAGGGGGTCTTCAAAGGCCAGATGGCCATTCGTAGGGCATAGTGCAGAGGGCATTCAGGTCCAAGCACAGGTTGGACTAGATGGCCTCTGAGGAGCTTTCCTGTGCTGAGTCTGTGATGCTGACGTTCAGTGAGTGCAAAGATAGGCTGATCTCCTTTTGATGGGCAGTTGTTAACCTTTGGAAGGAGTGAGGGGGAGAAAATGTGCGTGTCCTCCATCCTCTTACAGCTTTGTGGACCCTCGTGGTAAGGCTCCCCCGCAGACTAAATGTCCGGGTCAGGGCTCCAGGAGGAAGGCAGTGACGTGAGGACCCCGGGAGCAGACAGTGAGGGAGAGATCTAGGGAGGACTTCCTCCCTGGCGTCCCTGCCCTGGGCTCTGGCCAGCTCCTAGGCTTTCCAGAAGAGGGTTGGGGAGGACCATAGAGAAGCTGGAGTCCTCCAGGCATCCTAGAAGGGTCAGACTCGGGAGCTGCTTCCGGCTCTGATTCAGTTCGTTTCTGTCTAGTTCTTCCGCCTGTAACTGTGGTTACAAACGTGTTTTCCCCTTCCGCAGGCCGGGTACGCCGCGCGCCCCGAGCCGAGCCGAGGGTGAGTCCGGGCCGGGGTCGGTGTGAGGGCCGGGTGTTCTTGGGGGGGTGGGCAGTGAGAAGAGCCCTAGCCTGGGAGGCGCTGATCTCTGGGTCTCGACCCTGCCACTTGGTCCCAGTGTGACCCTGGACAAGCCCCTCCTTCCCTCTAGACCTCAGTTTCCCCCTCTGTAAAAAGGGGAGGGTGTGACTAGGTGGGTCAGTCTGGGGCCCAAAATAAATGAAGCAGCCAGATGGGGGGCGAGTGTGTGTGAAAGGTGGGAAACACTGGAGCTGTCACTGGTGGGGGCCCCGCGGCTGGCTGCAGTGGATTTGGAGGCAGGCAAAGGTGGGTTCAAATCCTGCCCCAGACATTTGCTAGCAACGTGACCCTAGCAAGTCGAAAAGTTTGCTCCTGTGTAAAATGGGATAACGATCCCTTTAATGCCTCCCTCACAGGGTTGTGAGGCTCAAATGAGATCATTTATGCAGAGGGCTTTGCAAATTTAAAGCAGACATAAATGCCAACCTTCTTCGTTAACTCTTTATATCCTAACAGGTGTCCTGGGGCAAATGCATGTTAGAAAATCCTTCCACCAGCCACTTAGGCCATCCATTGCTGCCTCACTGGCTCTTAGCTGCTTAGCTTCTACTGTGCCCTCCATGGGCTTCATTCTGTGCAGAGGCCAGTGCAGTGTTGATCATAGTCAATTCAAGGAACATTTTGTTAAGCTAAACTTAAGATAATACAATAGTGGAAATGAAACAATCCTGGCCCTTAAGCAACTTATATGTAGTCTCTATTAATGGTCAATTTAGCAGTTAAAACATTTGCTAAGTACTGGACACTAAAGGACACATGGAGGAAAAAAGACCTGTGTCCTACCCTTAAGTAGCTTGTGGTCAAGTAGGGAATACAACACATACCCAGAAGATTATGATGCTGAGAAGAACATCACAGGAGAAAAGGAAGGTTATAAAAATTTGAGTAGGGAGAGATCACTTTTGGGGAAGATTCTATAACAATTAGTAACTGAGCTTAGTCTTGAAAAGCATTTAAACAGGTAGAGATTGGACAGCCTCTGTGATATGGTGAGTAAGAAAGGGTCCTGGAGTAAGGAAGACTTGAATTCAAATTAGGCCTCAGACACTTAATAGCTATGTGCTGGGTGAGTCGAGTAACCCTGTTTGCCCCACTTTCCTCATCTGTAAAATGAGCTGGAGAAGGAAATAGCAAACTACTCTAGCATCTTTGCCAAGAAAGTCCTGAATAGGATCACAAAAAGTTACACGTGATTGAAACAACTGAACAACAAAAATCCTAACATATTGGACAAGCAATTATGTAGACTGTACTTGAGGAACTTCAAAGAAAAAGAATTCATCACCTCTCAAGGCAGCTCTTTACATTTTTAGATACCTCTTGACATCAAGTCTAAGTGTACCTCAGGGGAACTTCTACCTATCATTTCTAGTTCTTTCCTCAGTGGTAAAATCTAATCACTTTTGCACATGACAGCCCTTCAAATATTTAAATACAACTCTCATGTTCTCCTGAATCTTCTCCAAGTTAAACAAGCAAGTTAAACAACTAATTCTCAGATGAATAAATTCAAGACAATTCACCATCCTGATTGGCCTTCTCAGGATAACCAATGTTGCAGAGGACCCCAAAATGAACATAATACATCAGATGTGATCTGACCAGGGCAAAATACAGAAGAATTACTATCTTATTTGTATACCTCCAATAATACAGCCCAAATAGCCTTAGCTCTTTTGGTTTCCACATCATATTGCCAACTGCTATTGAGCCTGTAGTTTTCTAAAGGCCCTTTATATTTTTTGGATAAAGTGTTGTCTCACCATGTCTCATTTTTATTTGAGAAATTGATTTTTTTTTTTAAAGCAATCAGGGTTAAGTAACTTGCTCAAGGTTACATGGCCAGTTATTTCTGGGTGTGGTGCTGAGTATCTGAGCCCGGATTTGATCCAGGTCATCCCAACACTGGAGCCGGTGCTCTTACTGGCTACCTGGCTGCCCCAAGAAATTGATTTTTTGATCCTCAGTTTAAGACTTTAAATTTTCTCCACTGAATTTCATCTTTTTAAAGTCAGCCCAATGCTCTAGCCCAGAAATGGGGAAATTTGAAGTTTGGATTCAGTCAAAGAGCCACACTTGAGGACCTAGAGGGCCACATGTGGTTCCCCACCTCTGCTCTGGCCTGCCACAATATTTTTGAATCCTGACATCCATTGTGTGTTATCCCTTCCAGATCTGTATCACCTACAAATATTATGAACATGCCATTTTTGCCTTATTCCAGGTTATTAATAAAACTGTTAAAGAATATAGGCTTTTGCACAGATCCTTTTGGACAGTATTGGTGACCTCTTGGCCAAAGTGATAATGGAGCCATTAATAAAAATTCTGAATATGTCTATTTAACTAGTTCTGAATCAATCTAATTGTATTACTCTCTAGGCTATATCTTTTCATCTTTTTTGAGAGGAACTTTAAATTTTATCTTTTAGAGATACTTTAATAATTTAAAGATAAATATGATTCAAAGATTAATAAATGTTAAGGGGCAGCCAGGTGGCTTAGTGAGTAAGAGTGCCGGCCCCAGCGTCGGGAGACCTGGGATCGGTTCCGGCTTCAGATACTCGGCACCCACACAAAAATAACTGGCCGTGTAATCTTGAGCAAGTTACTTAACCCCGATTGCTTTAAAAAAAAAAAAAAGAAATGTTAGATGTCTTGCTGAACTCTAGACACATTAATAGGTATAGAATTTTCACCATGTACTAGGTTAATAAATCTGTCAGAAAGGAAATTGTTCTTGATGAAGCCATGCTGGTTTTGGGTTTTTTTTAATTGCTGCTTCCTTTCCAAGATGTCTCTTTACTAACCTGTTATTAAAAAGATAACATTTTTTCTTTTGCTTTTTGGTGGGGGGAAAGCAGGTAATTGGGGTTAATTGACTTGCCCAAGGTCACACAACTACTAAGTGTTAAGTGTCTGAGGCTGGATTTGAACTCGAGTCCTCCTGACTCCAGGGCCAGTGCTCTATTCACTGCACCACCTAGCTGCCTGAGATATCTCTTTAACATTTAGCTCTCTTTAATAATCCATTTTAAATTGTTCCAAGGAATTAGAATCAAACTTGCTGGACTATAGTTTGTAGACTGTTTTCTTTCCACTTTTGGAAGTTGAGACATTTATCCAGTTGTACAGTCTTCCCTTTTCCCATAATCTTTCAGCTGTCACTGACACAGTATTTCAAGTGTCCATTTACTAATAATATTGACATACCATTATCAATAATACAGTAGTTGCAAAATGTTAATTTAGACCCTTATTAGATAAAATGGATGCTTCTTCTCAGAAAATACATTTGGCATAGGTGGCATAGGCATAGGCCCACACCAAATGTCAGCTGCAACACAAAAAACCTTCAACAGAAGAAATGGGGCTGAAGCAATATTTTAAGTAATTCAGTATTTCTTATCTAATGCAATAGTAGGTAGAATTCAGTAAGGTGGAAGTTATGAAGTTACCTTCATTCCATGCCAGACATTGTCTAAAGTTCTGAAGATACAAGGAAAAGCAAAAACAATCCCTGCCCTCTAAGAACTTAAATTTGAATGAGGGAAATAACATGTAAATTACAATTCACATGTCAAATATATAATAGCTAGCTAGCATTTATGTAGTGCTTTAAAGTTTGCAAATAACTTTGCACAAGTTAAGGGTTTTTAAGGGGTGCCCTGAACGTGTCTTTTTGAATTACCATATTTTTTCAGAAACACTGGACCCAGAGCATGCAGGAGGCCCTGAATGTGTCAAAGATGACCCCCTAGCCTCACCCCAGCTGACATGATTTATTGTCTGCACACCTAGCTGGATTCCCTTTGTGTCCTTGGGAAGCAAGACAGGTGATAGTCTGTGCCAGGCTGATGAAAATCATTATGCAGCTGGAATCCTTTGCAGATAAGTGGACCTCTCCTGTCTTCACACTCTAGCAGTTCCCAAGGGAAAAGAATATAACTTGCCATTGCCTTACCCCTCCCCTTCAGGAGAAGTTACTGTACTTTTTCCCTCCCATGCCACACCCCTTCCCATTTTCTCCTCCTATTGTTGTACCCTCATAAATATGCAAACTTCTTTTTTTATTTTTTCATTTACTTTTAGTTTACAACATTCAGTTCCACAATCCCTTGAGTTTCCAATTTTCTCCCCTTACCTCTCCCCCCCACCCCGCACGCATGGCAGCATGCAGTCAAATATAGGATCTATAAATGCCTTCACTTTAAACATTAGTCTGGTTGTAAAGGATTATAACCAGTGGAATGAACAATGGGAAAGAGGAAACAAAACAAAACAAGAAAAAGGAAGAGAGCAAGTAGTTTGCTTCAATCTGTATTCAGACTCCACAGTTCTTTCTCTGGATGTGGATATCTCCATCATGTGTCTTTTAGAGTTGTCTTGCAACCTTATATTGCTGAGAGGAGCCAAGTCTATCAAAGTTAGTCATCACACATATGTTGTGTCTGTAATTGTGTACAAATTTCTCCTGGTTCTGCTCTTCTCACTCAACATCAATTTATATAAGTGTCTCCAGGTTATTCTGAAGTCTGTCTGCTCCTCATTTCTTATAGCACAATAGTATTCCATTGCATTCATATACCATAACTAGCTCAGCAAGTCCCCCATTGATGGGCAACCCCTTGATTTCCAATTCTTTGCCACCACAAAAAGAGCTGCTATAAATATTTTTGTACATACGGGTCTTACTCACATTTCTATGATCTTTTTGGGATACAACCCTAGAAATGTTATTACTGGGTCAAAGGGTATGCACTTATTTATAGCCCTTTTGGCATAATTCCAGATTGCTCTCCAGAATGGTTGGATTAGTTTACAACTCCACCAACAATGCATTAGTGTTCCAGTTTTTCCACATCCTCTCTAGCATTTATCATTTTCCTCTTTTGTCATCTTAGCCATCTTACTGGTGAGACGTAGTACCTCAGAGTTGTTTTGATTTGCATTTCTCTAATCAATAGTGATTTAGAACAATTTTCATATGCTCATACATATCTTTAATTTCATCCTCTGAAAACTCCCTGTTCATATCCTTTGACCATTTATCAGTTGGGGAATGACTTGTATTCTTATAGATTTGACTCAATTCTTTGTATATTTGAGAAATGAAGAAAGGAATTCCTATAACCATATCAGGACTGGGAGGCAATGAAGTACAAGCAAAACAAGTTTGATTGGAAATGAAGGTAGGGAATTTTCCAAAAAAGGAATATACAGTAGTCATAGTTCCTATCCCAGAATACATCGTGGGGATAGACATTTTGAAAGGGATGACTCTACATTTACCTGATAGCCAGTACCAATTTGCTATCCGGACTCTACGAGTACATGTTACTGTAGGAAAATTGATGATACCTCCTGTTGTGGTTCCTACTCCATCTCAAATAGTAAACCTAAAACAAAATAAAATTCCTGGAGGAACGGAGGAAATTAACAAGACTATACAGGAATATATACAGGTTGGGGTGGTGGTTCCCACCACCACCGCATGGAATAACCCTGTTTGGCCCGTCAGAAAATCTGATGGCTCATGGAGGATGACGGTGGATTATAGGCAACTTAATAAATTTACTCCACCTTTACACGCTGCTGTACCAGATACAGTCTCCTTAATTGAAAACATCCAAGCCTATCAAGGTTTCTGGTACGCAGTAATAGATCTAGCTAATGCTTTCTTCACTATACCCATAGATCCTAAACAATGGGATCAGTTTGCATTTACATGGCAGGGCAGGCAATATACTTTCACACGACTTCCACAAGGCTATATACATAGCCCAACCATTTGTCACCGAATTGTAGCTGAACATTTAGATGAATTAAAATGGCCCAATGTGAAAATAACCCATTATATTGATGATATCCTCCTATAGGCAGAGAATAAAGAAGTGGTGGAGAGAAGATTAACTCAACTAATAAAACATATGAAGGAAAAAGGGTGGGAAATTAATCCCGATAAAATTCAAGGTCCAGCTCAAAGTGTGAAATTTTTAGGAATAATTTGGAATAAGGGTCATAGGGAAATCCTCCCCAAAGCCAAACAAAAAGTATTAGACTTTTCACCTCCTAGAGACAAAAGAGAAGCTCAAAAGTTCATCGGGTTGTTTGGTTTTTGGAGAAATCATATTCCTCATTTAGGTCAGATTTTAAAGCCATTATATAAAGTTACCCGGAAGAAGTATGCATTTGAATGGGGAGAAGCAGAATCGAAAGCCTTTGAGGAAGCCAAAATAGCTATTCAAACTGCCCTGGATCTTTGGCCTGTACAGCCAGGGCCAATGGAATTACAAGTTACAGTTTTGCATGGATACGCTGATTGGAGTTTATGGCAAAAACAACAGGGCAGGAATGTTCCTTTAGGATTTGGAAACTGCCACCTGCGGGCCAAGATTACACTCCCTTTGAACAACAATTTTTGGCCGCATATTGGGCATTGGTAGAAACAGAACACTTAACCTTAAACCATGAAGTTGTGTTGAGGCCAGCCATACCCATCATGAATTGGGTAATGGGAACTCCTGCCTCACATAAAATAGGACATGCTCAAGAGTCATCAGTTATTAAATGGAAGTGGCATTTGCAAAATAGAGTTAGGACAGGTAGGCCAGGTGTTTCTGCATTACATGAAAGGGTATTAGAATTACCAAAACATTCAAATGACGTCAACATACCAAAAACTTACGAACAATCGCCCGTTTCTTGGAATAGCGGGTATGATTTGCTTTCCCCTGAACAAAAGAATCATGCCTGGTTTACAGATGGGTCGGCCAAATATATAGGATCCAAAAGGTGTTGGAAGGTTGTAGCTTATAACCCTTCATGCAATACTATTCTGGAAAGCTCTGGTGAAGGTCGGAGCAGCCAATGGGCCGAACTGGTAGCTGTCTACCAGGTAATTCAAAAGGAACAAGGTGGTCAATGTCATATATATACTGGTTCCTGGGCCGTAGCCAATGGCCTAGTGGTTTGGATGCCAATCTGGAAAAAACATGAATGGAAGATCAGAGACAAAGATGTATGGGGGAAGGAACTATGGGAACAAATATGGGAATGGTGTCAATGTACTAACGTATCTGTGTTTCATGTAGATGCCCATGCAAATCAAGATTCTGTGGAACGTGAGTATAATGCTTGTGCTGATGAATTATCCAAACTTCAAGGAAAGGCTCTAAAGGTTATCCCCCCAGAGGAAAACAATAAACAATTAGGGAAATGGGTCCATAATACCGCAGGACATCTTGGCACTCTCGCATCTTACAGGTGGGCATTAGACAGAGGGATTAACATACCTCTGGATTTATTTAAGCAGATAGTAAAAGATTGCATACAATGTCAATTATTCGCCCATCATTCTGTGCCGAAAAGGATTACTGGAGAATTGGCTAGAGGGTTTCTACCTGCTCAAATTTGGCAAATAGACTATATTGGACCATTACCTGTTAGTCAAGGGTGTCAATATGCCTGCACCTGTGTGGACACCTACTCCAGGGTATTAGTTGCTTGCCCCTATAAACGGGCTACCCAGAAAAATACTTGCAAAACTTTAGATATTATTTCCCTTTATTATGGGACCCCCTTACAAATACAGAGTGATAAAGGCACACATTTTAAAGGTAAAGATATAGATGAATATTGCAGGTATAACAATATAGAATGGATTTATCACATACCATATTATCCCCAAGCTGCTGGCCTGATAGAAAGGATGAATGGACTATTAAAAGAAAGACTGAAAAAATTAAGTGAGAACCATGATTTGAAAAGATGGAAAGAAAATCTGTTTGAGGCCTTAAAGCAATTAAATAATAGGCCTCTGACTAAAGAGGGTGGGACTCCTCTTTCAAGAATGATGATTCCTTACTTACAGATAAGAAGGATTTCATACCCTTTGACTATTCAATGGTGGACCTTGCATGAGAACACTAGACAGCCCTGGCGTGCCTCTTTAGGCTCCGCTGGGCATGATCTATATGTAACTAATGACGTCCATATCCCTCCATTGGGCCAACAATTGTGCTACACAGGAGTGGGAGTTAAGCTCCCCGAAGGATACTATGGACAATTGTTCTCCAGATCTGGCTTAGCCTTGAGAAACCAGGTCCATGTTTTGGGTGGGATTATAGATAATGATTATAGGGGTGAAATTAAAGTTTGCTTACATAACTCTCATAAAAACGAACCTTTTGAATGCAAAACTGGTGAAAGAATTTGTCAACTAGTAATATTACCCTATTTAAATGGTTCGTGGCAAAAAGTTGATGAATCTCCTGACTCTACCGAAAGAGGGGATCAAGGATTCGGGAGTTCTAATAATAGTGACATTTCCTGGATACCGGAAAAGGCAATTCCTGGTACCAAAGTTTGGGTAAAGAAACATCAATTTGATAGACCAAGGCCAGCTGAGCTTATAGCACAAGGAAATAATAATACTGCCATAGTAGTATACCCTGGTGATGATAAGTGGTATCATGTTCCACTAACCCAAATGTTTTTGCGAAATTAAGTATCTTACAGTACTCACCTGCTGTATGCTGATTAAAACATGGACTCCAGGCGCCCAGATACATGATCGCCTCCAAGGGCCCGCGGTCTTGCCGATATCTTATATATCCTGGGCTTATGACTATAATGAGACATCAATGCAGGACGGTTTTAAATGTCCCCCCATGTCTTGGTGTAATTATATGAATTGGTCCTACCCAGAGAATGTAGAGGTCTGGGCAGCTCCTAGCCCCTTATTCCAGCTACTAAAGACTAACCTAACTACCTCTAATGTAACCGTCACTCCAGCACCAGGAGCAAATATTTCTTGTACCATCACGAACTTATCACTTACTACCCACCTTCCTTTCAACCGAATATGGCCACCAGCAGAAGACACAAGCAATTGGACCAATGTGTATTTCGAAGCCATGGCCTTTACTATTTACATGCCAGAAATGAACAATAAGTACCTATATTGTCATAATGCTACCCCGATAGTGGATCGGCGGTATAAGGAATGGTATAATAAACTAATATGGACCAGACCAGCTACTCCAGAGTCCCCTGGAATAGTTCATGTTCCCAAATCATGTACTAATACTTCTATCTCACAACATAAAATAGTGTTTCACTATAATGTGACTTTTCCCCCTTTAGCAAATTGTGTTAGAAAAAAAAGGGCCTGGTATGATACATTGCTTGGTGGTGTAGGAACTGGTTTGGGTGTAGTGAATTCTGTAGACCTTGAGGCCTTGGCCAGCAGACTGCGCAGTGCTGGACAAGATGTTTCTCAAGCTTTAACCGTAAATGTCCAATGGTTACCCACGACGATCCTACCACACCAAAACACACTAAGATACCAAGGCCAATTTTTACAAGTCTTTAATGATAGTACCCTCGTTAATTTAGACCTTATGAAAAATATTAGTATGCTATTTAATTGGAGTAAATGTTCCTTGCAAAATCTATACACCCTTATATACACCTTACCAAATGTGGAACAATATACTTGACTTGTCAAACGTATGGAAAAAACGACCAGAGAATATTGAATGCACCCCGTATTGGTGCACTGGGACCGTTGTACTTTATCAAGTTAAAACCTGGACTGTCATGTGTCAATTTCATGTAATACCTTTTGTCTTGCATAAATATTTCGCTTTGCCTCATATCTATGGGAACTATATAGATTGGTATAATGTAACTCATACTTTGTCTGATTGTGCTGTAACTAGTGGAGGGATTGTTTGTGGGATGATGACTCGGCAGATGGAACCCTGCCTTCTCTCGCATTCATCCAATTTGTGTGATTTGACTTTGTATCCAGTGGATAATTTTTCTATGATATATGAAGTATCTACTCAGCATATTTGTATTGCCTCTAATAACCTTACTGACCTTCTATCTGTAGATGTTACTGCTGTTCCATTTTCCAGTTGTTTATCCAATGTGTCCTTCCTACGTTGGCAAGGAAATGATTTTTACTTCTTACCAGATACTGACATAGTTATGAACTTTGCTTGGGTACCCCAACCTTTGCCTCTACCCCATGTGTCTTTATCTCTATATCCCCTTGTAAACATCCTGAATCAGTCGGCCGAAATCAAAAAGTTACTAGAGTCCAATCAGCGCGCATTAAATGAACATCGAATACGGACTCTTATAACTGCAGGGAAGTTAGTCGAAGCTTCTCATTTAGTGACCTCAGATACTAATCATCATTGGTATGATTTCCTTTTTAAATCTCCTACTGCTACTATGTATTTTAACTCTCTGGCTATTCCCATATTATGGCTTGCTTTGTTCTTTTCATGTCTTTGTATATGCAACTGTTATATGTATATCAAAATACGTACTATGTATACTCACGTTACACCTTTGCCCCTCACCTATTATTCTCATGATCTTAAGGCCAAATGAAATGGAAATTGGAAATTCCCCTTTAAATTAATAAGATCACTCAAATAAATAGGTTCAGTTCAACTCCCGGCTATGACCGTTCCATAACCCCCGAGTGTTCTTGGCTTAGCGTTCCAGGAACTAGCCATTCCTAGGTCACGTCGACCTGGAGGGTTGGCTTCCCTCCTTGCGAAACGTGATGTTATCAAAAAACAAATACCAAGCCTCAGGCGGATGGAACGTGACTGGGCCAGATGTGTACTGAACAAATGGCGCATGCACCAGAAACTTTTTGGCCCCAAGCCTTCTTTGTTTAGAACAGTATAAGAAACCTGCGTCCTGTAAGCCCGCTGAGCCTCACCCGCGGGAAGGACGCTTTGCCCGGGAAAACTCTTTACACAAATCAAGTTGCACAGGCTGTAACGGGGCTCCCAGCCATTGATTGACTTTGGAGGTTCCCTTGAATTGGTGATGTATTCTCTTCCTTTACCAATTATCTTGATTGGTATTGTGTTATTGATTATTCTTATCATTATATGCTTCCTATGCAAATCTAAGCTATCTGTGCCTTGCCTCTTCTAAATAAATTTCTATTTTATATTTTTCTGGTGTGTTGAAGAGTGTCATTTATAGGAGTGGATCCGAACCTCATTAAATCATACTAATACAGCAAGTTACTTAACCCCAATTGCCCTCCAAAAGGCAAAAAAAAAAAAGGTGGAGGAGCCAACAAGGGGAAATCCTAAATGGAAGCTGCTTCCCACTAACAGAGGAACTGGTTGGAGGGAAATGACTGTTCTGTCCTATAGTTCATTAGTTTCTTTCAAGAGAAAGCAAAGTATACCTAGATTTTGGGAAGGCAGAGCTCCAAGAGTTCAGAGGAAAATAGGTAGGATGCCATAGATTAAATTCTATAGTCTAGGAGGGATGGGAAATCTCTTGAGAATGAAAGTCTAGGGATACAAAGGGAAGAATTCCAATGTGAAAGAAAAATAAGAATTATCTAAAAACACCAAAGTGGATGCACAGGGAACTCACAAATGCAGATTTTAAAAATCATGTACAAAATGTGGAAGCAAAGATAGGTAACAGAGAATGAGAAGATAAACATGGAATTGTCTTTAAAAAGTTGTATTAGGCATGCTAAAGCCCAGAATGAGGTAGGGTGGATGAGAATAGAAAAAAGGACTTTTAAAAATTTATTTATTAGAATCTATATTGGAAGAAAAAGGGAAGATCAAAGAAGGGAAAAGACTGCAGCTTGGAGTGAGTGGGATGATGATGATAACTGAAAAGAGAGAGAAGGCAGAGTGGCTCAGTTTAAATTTTGCTTCTGTTTTATGCCAGAAAGAATTACTCTTGCAGTAAGAGGAATAGAATACAAGTGGCTAATGAGGAATTGATATCCAAAGTAAGCAGAGAGATACTAAGAATGAACCTAGTTGCCCTTGAGAAATTCAGGTCACCTAGAGGAACTCAGTGTTTGTGATTATTGAAGCACTTTCAGTGATATTTGAAATTTGAAAACTAGAGGGATATTAAAGGACCCTATTCTCTTTCTTTTTGAACAAAACCAGGTCCTTTGCTTTTGTTCTGTTCTTACAGATGTAGACTTTTACCTGAGAGAATGGCTTTCCTAATTTCAGAAACAGAGACAGAATGAGACACCATTGTCTTTCACTGTCTTTCCCACTTTTTAATCTTGTAACATTGCAATGAAAAGTCTTCCTCTCTGGAAACTCAGCTTCTATTTCAAAATTCACCTATCTTGCTCTGACAGGTTTACAGTGTTAATAGGAAGGGGCCTGAAAAGTCATTTTGTCCAACCTTTTCACTTTTTAGGTGAGCAAACATGATTAGAATAGTAAAGGGATTTGTCTGATATTAAACAGCTTGTAAATATCATAGCCTGGATTTAAACACAGGTTCCATTATGCCAAATCGAATGTTTTCCTGTTTCACTATGCCACCTCTCTTCCTCTTTCTTCTTTGTTAGCACCAATTTCATTGTTTTCTTTGCTAATTCTTCTGGTGACTAGAAACTCATACATAATGAAGCATTCTTTTCTATTTCTCTATGACTCTAATTACTCCCCCATCAGATATTCCCATCATCCTATTTAGGCCATCTCACCACTGACCTTACCATCCATCACATACATACTGAAAACTTACCTTGTCTCCCATACATTCTGCTTATACTTCAAAATTTCTTGCTCCTTCCCAGCCTCCCTGCCTAATCTGTTCCACTGATCAAATGTTCCACCCTCCTTAGCCTGTTTGTTCACTTTGTGTTTATTATGCCCCTCATCTAGATCATACCTCTACTCATTTTTCCTGCTTCCTCATTCTTTCACTTTCTTTCTACATTTTATATTAGTTCTGAATATAAGGAAAGCCATTTATACTACTTAGAAGTGTCAATGATGCTATTCCTAGTCTAATAAATTTTTTTTCTCAGCATAGAGAACATTATATATTCAATTTCTTGTTTCAGATATGTAAAGAACTGAGAACAAGCATTTATATGAAAAAGGGGAAAGTTTCCAAAGAGTAGAGTCAAATGGAGAAACACTGGAAATAATCCTAAAGGATTTCTCTGAAGAACATGAGTTTGAAGAAAATTTTAAACCTGAGAGGAGCTTAAACATTTATCAGAGAAATGCTACAGCAGTGATTTTGAGGAAATGCTCTTCCCTCAAAAAAGGTTTCAGTGAAGCTATGATGACTCACAAGAAAACCACTGTGGGGGACATTACCAAAAAAATGTAATGAATTTGGAGACCTCGTACATCATAAGGGAATAAAAAAAGAAAAAGCACATGAATATGACAATTGTGGCAAAAACTTTGAGCAGAATGCAGACCTTGTTTTACACCCAAGAATTCACACTGGAGAAAAATCACACAGATGCAATGAATGTGGAAAAATTTTCAGTCGAAGCTCAAACTTGAGAGAACATCAAAAAATTCATACTGGAGAAAAACCATATAAATGTAATAAATGTTCAAAAGCTTTCACTTGTAGCTAGTGGCTTATTCAACATCAGTTAATTCACACTGGAGAAAAACCTTATAGATGTGATCAATGTGGTAAAACTTTCAATGTGAAGTCACAGCTTAATGGACATCAGAGAACTCATACTGGAGATAAGCCATTTGAATGTAATGAAAGTCAGAAAACATTTAGTCAGAGATCAAGCCTTATTCAACATCAAAGAATTTATATTGGAGAGAAACCTTACAGTTGTGATAAATGTGAAAAAGCCTTTGTTCAGAATTCTCAGCTTGTATCACATCAGAGAATTCATACAGGAGAGAGGCCTCATGCATGTAATGAATGTGGAAAAACTTTCAATCAAAGATCAGTACTTACTAGACATCAAAGAATTCACACTGGAGAGAGACCCTACAAATGCAGTGAATGTGGAGAAACCTTTATTCAGGACTTGCACCTTATTCTACACCAGATAATTCACACTGGAGAAAGACCCTACAAAAGTAAGGAATGTGGGAAATCATTCTGTCAGAGTTCAGCTCTTGATCAGCATGAGATAGTTCATACTGGAGTAAAACCATACAAATGTAATGAGTGTGGGAAAGCCTTCAGTTGGCGCTCACGTCTTATTCATCATCAGTTAATACACACTGGACAGAAACCATATAAATGTAATAAATGTTCAAAAGCTTTCAGTTGCAGCTCAGGCCTTATCTTACATCAGAGAACTCATACTGAAGAGAAACCTTATAAATGTTGTGAGTGTGGTAAAGGCTTCATTGAGTTCACAAGTTATTAAGCATCAGAGAATTCATACTGGAGAAAAGCCCTATGGATGTGATGAATGTGGCAAAGCTTTTGGGAAGGACCCTCATTTGTTTAGTTCACCAGATATGAAGAAATTTACATGAAAAATAACCTTTTTTAATCATAAACATATAAGGCCTTAGGACCTCTAGTTCTCATTTCATACATCTCAATCTTATGTCTTTTTTGCTCCTAACTCTTTATTCAGCAGTCATTTATTTTTTAGCTATCACGTACAAAGCACTATTAGGCCAGGAAGAGTGGATCGTTACTACAAAATATTTAATACAAATGGTTATAGCTTGCTCATACTTTGCCGTTTACATACTGAGCTCCTAAGAAACAGGGGATGTCTTTTATCTTTCTTTGTCTCCTAAGCAGAAAATAGGCACTTAAGAAATGCTTGAAGACTGAGTGACAGCCTGTCATATCACTGTAAAAGGAGCTAGGAAGCTTGATTGTGTAGGGTGAAAGAACCCCGGAATTGAAATCAGGGCATATATGGAGTGAAATCCTCTTCAGTTCAACAGACTCTGGATAAACTACCGAATCTCCCTGAGCCTTAGTTTTCACATCTGTAAAAATAAGGATATTAGCACTCGCCATACCTGGCTGGATTTGGCTAAAGCAATGGGAGCTGTTACCTGAATATGGGACCTGCAGGCTCCCTCTAAGCTGCAGCTGTTTCTGGGATCCCTCCTGGGAAACATCTTGTCCTGCAGGTCCTGACCTGGGGCCTAGCTCAGAAGGGGTGGAGGAAGTCTCCTAGGATGCACTGTCTCTTCCCCCAGTACCCCTGTGGCTCAGGTCATTGAGATGGCGGGACCTCCTGTAAGCCTAGAGTGGCCACACGTGCCCAGAAAGAAGAGGCAGGCCACCTTGCCCCCTCCTCCCCTAGATATTTTTCTAGATATCTAGTAGCACAAATTAGTGTTCTGTATCTTTCTAAATAAAGAGAATAATTCCACACCAGTAAAAATTCATAAATAATTTTTGCTTGACTTTAGAATGTCATTTACTTTTACCAGTAAATTTGAAAACTGGGAGATGTTCTCCGAGAGCACCTAGTTTAACCTTTTCATTTTACAGGTGAAGAAACTGAAGACCAACAAAGGGCAATCATTGGCCCAGGGTTATAAAGGTAGTAAATGTGGTAAACTCTGGGACAGCTAGAGGGCACCACAGTGCACAGAGTGCTGGGCAGAGTCAGGAAGACTCATCTTCCTTAGTTCAAATCTGTCCTCAGACTTTGGCTAGCTGTGTGACCCTAGGCAAGTCACTTTACCCTGTTTGCCTCAGTTTCCCCATTTGTAAAATTAGCTACAGAAGAAAATGGCAAACCACTCTAGGATGTTTTCCGGAATACCTCAAATGGGGTCATGAAGTTGGATACAATTAAAATGCCTCAGCAGCAACAACAACAAAAGTGTTATGACCAGAAATTCACTTCAGGAGAAATAATGAACATAAGGCTCCAGAAAAGATAGAACAACTTTGAATTAGCTTGAAAGCAGGGTTCAGAGGAGATATTCTTCTTGCAGTAAATGGGCTGATGTGTATGTCTGTCAAGGTCTCAATCTGTCTTGCCCCTCTAGGAATCTCTTAGTCTTTCTGTATTGGAGACCATGGGGCTTTTTATATAACTCACTGTAGTGCTTCAGAAATTCCTCTTTATCCCACTCCTCACCCCTACCCCCTCAGCCCCCATGGAAGCTAGACCAAGGGGCTGGTAGTGATTTAGTGATGTGGAAGAGAGAGGGACTGTGTTAGGGACCTCTTTAAGATCCTGTGGTTCCAGGGGAGCCCCAGTGGGTGTGAGTAGGGGAACCACAGGGAAGGGCTGGTGTCAATCTGGGTTCCTTTGCCTTTTTCCAGCATCTGTCTGCTCCCCAAGTACCTGTGCCTTTCCCCCTGAGGGAACCCAGGAGAACAGGTGATGGCAGCTGTTCCTCTAACATTGATGACAACTCAATCCTAGGTGAGCTTTCTTTTCTGAGTTCCCATCACTCCTTCCTCACTGTGGCTTCATCTTCTTCCCATATCCTGAAGTATCTCTGCCCAAGGAAGTCTTTGCAGGGAGCAGGGCACTCCCTATCCCCTTCCTTCAAAAGTTCCCCTCTTCTTTGCTGCATCAGGATTATCAAAGGAACAGTTTGATAATTTCTTCTCTCTATTAGCTCTTCCTCTCCCTTTATTCCAGGGATTACACATAGAGGGTCTGTATAAACTTCCGTGTTTCTGATTGGGGTTTTCAGCCATATAGTGTTGGTCTTGCCAATAGGACAACCATTCTTCCATGTTCTTCTTGTCCTTGGTTCCTCCCCCTACACATGTAGAAGCTTAGTGACTTCTTTGCCTTGTGCTCCCTAGAATGAACCAATTTTTTAGAAAAGCCATTAGAGAGTCTAGAAAGGTGTTTTTGAAATTAAGAGTAATTAGATTTGAAGACTTCAATTTAATTCCTCTTTATTGGCTCCCATTAGTTTTTATCTTAGATCATTTTTCATACTTTCCCTCATTTGTATAATGAGGATAATATTACTTACAATCTCTGCCTTACTGGATTGTTTGGAATAATCAGCTTGAAAGCAATGAAATGCTATCGAAATGTGAATCTTGGTAATTTTAAGTGTGGGAGGTGTATAGTTCCTACTTAGCTTTTCATGTGTGTGGCCATGGATAGCTTGTTTGCCACATCCAAGGAGGCCTGGGCCTTTCCTGGGAAGCTGCCTGCTATTATCTCCTCCAAGGGGAGATAAAATAATAAGTTCTGACAGAGCTACACTTAGCCTCCTGTAGGAGGAAAATTGTAGATATCTAGAGCACTTATTAAGTGTACTTGCTGTGGTCTGAGTAATTGCACTGTACTAAAATACTGGGGATAGAAATACAATAAAAAGGAAAATTGTACCTTGTCCTCCAAGAACTTAGGTCCTAATGCAGGAAGACAACACATAAAAAGAATCACAAGGCAGGTTAAGATACCCAAGCAGGGCAAGGAGGCAAAGTCGTCCAGAGAGGGTCATGGACTGAGCTGGGTTAGAAGTGAGCATGGCTGGTGTAGGTACTTCCTCAATGGAGCTTTTAGGGGGGAACTTGTCATTTGGAGGAGGTGGCTTTAGGGTAGGAAGCAGTGCTAACATGAGAAGGTTACTAGGGCAGAGGTGGAGAAGTAGTGGGAGTAGTTATTGGTCTAAAGTAAGCAGGGTTTGAAGGGGGCATTTGTGTTTTCTTTCCTTCTATCTTTCCTCCCAGATATCCACTGTTTCCCCTGCCATCCTCACCTTCACCTTGACCTTTGAAAATCATTCCATCTAAGCTCTTATTCTGTACCATGGTTGGATATAGATGTGCTATCATGCTTTAGCCTGATCTTGTCCTTGCTGGTGTCTCATTGATTACACCATTGTTTGCTAGCCTACTTGTGATTTCATTGGTATTGGCACTCTTCCCTCACCTAACTGGTGGTTTCAGGAGTTGAGGGCAAACAAATTCATCCCTGATAAGCATACCTCTGATAAGGAATCTCTTGGCACTTAGCTTGGCTACTCCTCAGATGATAGACAAGCACACCCTGAAATCCTACAGAGGCTTTCTCCTCATTTCCTTCTTTTGTCACTCCCAGTACCCATTGCTGAGTCTGATGGCTAGATTCAGGCTCAGTTCCACCAGATTCTTTTTTTTTCCTTACTCTTTTTTTTATTTTTGGAGGGCAATTGGGGTTAAATGACTTGCCCAAGATCACATGGCTAGTTTTTGTGTTAAGTGTCTGAGGTCGAATTTAAACTCAGGTCCTCCTGACTCCAGGGCTGGTGCTCTATTCACTGCGCCACCTAGAGACCCTTCCACCATATTCTTGCAGCCTGTCCCAACATGAATGCTGTTTGCCTCCTGTCATGGGACAGGGAGACTTTCATTAATTCACACCATTTATTCCATTCTTCTCTCTCTGAAAAGGGGGTAGGAAGAGAATGGTGCATTTGTGGACCTGAACCCTCCCTTTCTCTGGCAGGGTGAAAGATTGAATTTATACTGTTTCAGTCAAGAGTTACTCAACAAATACTTATTAAAGGCCTGCTGTTTACATTGCCATGTTGTTGTCAACACACTATTTGAGTACAGAGGAAACTTATATGAGACATCTATATAACACAATATTTTATCATGGCTACTCAGGCTTTTTGGTCTTGTTTGGGTAGCTTGATGGTATGTCCAAAGTTTTTTTTTTTTTTTTAATGAGAGGCAATACTGGATTGGGGAATAGTACTGGCACCATTCATGTTTAGTGAGGTGCTGCTACTATATTCCCAGGGTCACCTTAATCAGGCTGTGGGCTCCTGCACTGCCATACAGTCATAGGTGCCTTGTGTCCATGGGTTGGGAATATCCTTCCCCATAGGCATCATACAAAAAGGGTCTTAGGATAGCTCAGCTGGAGTCCCCTGGGGCAAAAGCAATTTGTGAATCGCCACAGATAGTCAATTCCATGTTCTTGCTCTCTTTGGGTTAGACCAGTTTCCCATAAACACTCTGAAATACACTGTGGGATAATAGACTCATAGATCTAGAATTGGAAAGGACCTGTCTCTGGTCCCTCCCTTCTTCAGCCCTTCCTTCCCACAGCTGCAAGAATTTCATTTCTGGTGCTGGTATGGCTCTGTCATATCCTTTTACTAGGAGAAAATTAGCTTGACATGAGGCCAGCCACATTGTGGTTCTGAGCTGCCTTTCCAGCTTTGTGTTTCTTCATGTCGCACCCTGGCTGGGATATTAGCAGGTTCCCCTTTTGCCACCTCTGTGTTTTCATGCATGGTACTGCCTGCAATATACTTGTATGTCCAGCCTATTGAAATTCTCTTGAGACCCAGGGCAGGTGCTGTCTTCTTCATGGAACTTTTCTTGAAACTGAGGTTACAGCTTCAGATATCTCTCTTCTCTTTCACCTCGATCATGTTTTATTTTATATTGTATTTCTTTGTGTGTAACTAACTATTTTAACTCTCCAATTAGGTTTCAAGCTCTTTTGACTTCTGAGATATTATCTTAAAAAAAGAACCTTTATATCCTCAATGCAGCTTGCCTTGTATAGCAATGGCTTAGAAAATGCTATTTGGATTGATTTTGAAGGTCTCTGACTTCTCAGATGCATATCTCTGCATCTATGGTCTTGCTTATAGCTTTGCTCATACATAGATTATTCTCTCCTTCCTTCTAGCCCTAGTTTACCCCTTTTCCACATACCCTCTCAACTAAGCCTACCCTTACCATCTTAGCCCATAGAGACTTCTTTCCCCTCTGAATTCCTAAGCTCTTATTATCTTTATTACTCATCTGGTACTTTACATTAATGGTCTCTTTATGACCAATCTCACTCTTCTGCAAGACTGTAAGATGCTCAAAGCTAGGGACCATATCTTATATTTCTAGGGTCACAGAATGTAAGAGACTGAAGGGATTTTAAAAGACCATTTAGTCCAAATCTCCTTATTTTGGAGACAGGGAAACTGAGAATCTGAAAAAGTGGCCTGCCAAAATCTGCACATTGAAATAGTGGATAGAAAACCTAGGTCCCCAGATTTATGGATTGCTGCCTTTTCCACTTCCTTATCTTTATGTCCCTGGTGCCCACCATTGCATCTTGCATGTAATTGGTTCTCAGCACAGCCTTTGCAGCATGATGAAAAGTATCTAAAACATGTTTGTTTGTTTTTTATACAGATGAGAACATACACATGGGATCAAAGAGAACTTGAGATGGAAGGTACCTGAAAAGTTATAAAAGTGAAAAGAAGAAAAATGAGGATTGTGTTTTGGCTATGAAAGTAACTCTTAACTCTGTTGTATTGAATGGTTCACCATTTACCTAGCACAGTAGCCATTACTTGTGTCAGAGAATTTTTGGTGTGGGTTTTACTTGAATAAGATGGTAAGGTATGATCAGATCAATCAGAGTTGGTCATATAATCCAGCTGATTACCTGGCCCCAATCTTAAGGGATTAGAGGAAGCTTCTGCTGGTTGCTCAGGGGTTTTCCTTGAAGATGCAGACCCCTCAAATTTCTTGCAGCACTTTGGCTAAAGCTCACCTTTGCACTTACCTCCACTTCCCTTGTACTGTATTTATTTTGAATGGGAAAATGAGGTTGACTTGTATCAAAGCAGTTAGATGAATGTGACAATTGTATACAGCAATGGTGTCACACTCAAATAGAAATGGAGCCCCTTAATCATCCATAAGGATCCCTGCAGAAGCATACTGACTTAGAAAACCATGTGTTAACATTTTCTGTGTTCTACTGTATTTTTATTTATTTTGTCAAATATTTCTCAGTTACATTTTAATCTGGATTGGTTAGTGCAACAGTGGCCCGCATGTTTGGCATTTTTGGTGTACAGGATGAATTGAAGGAGGAAAGTACCAGAATCACGGAAATCATTTAGGAGGCATTTGAATACCATAGGTAGCAATAGATAGAAGATCTGGCCAGAGCCACATCAGTGGGAATGGAAAGAAAGAGTTTTATTTAAAAACTATTTTGAATGAAAGATCAACAGAGCAGATAGAGGGAAGAGTCTGCAGTGATATTTTTGGTTTCTGGTTAAGGTGACCAAAGTAGATAAATCTGGATGACAAGCTGGCTAGGGAATAGAGATGTTTTAGGTATTGTGATTTTGAGGTTACATTAGACAGAGTGATCCACAAATAAATCTTTCCTACTGAGGGGTAATTGAATAAGTTAGTTACCAGTTGAAGGTTCAGAGCTAGAGCTTGTGAAAGAGGTCAGTATACCACCAGACCTTTTGCAGTATACCTACATCATTTTATTTCAGGTGAATTCAAAGACCATCATTTGTTCACTATTGTCTTGGATCTCGTATCTAAAAAGGGAATAAACATTCTTGTGCTACCTATATTACAGAGTTGTTATGAACAAATCTGCAAAGCACTATAGGCATGTGACCTATTATTATTTATATATTTTTTATGATTAGTGTTATCATCATCATTGTTCCATAGTGTAATGGGAAGAGCTTTGGACTTGGAATTAGAATCAGGAGAGACCTGTTTCAAAGAATGTCTCCAGTTCTTACTGTGTGTCCTTTTTAAAGTCACTCTTTTGAGTTTCAGTTTCATCTGTGAAAGGAAAATTATTATCTCTCGTACCTTTCTCAGAGAGCTGATTTGAAAATCAGTCAATATAATAAATGTAAAGCATTTTTGCAAACCTTAATGCGACATAAATGTCAACTATTTGTCATTTGGTTGGATTGATTGCCATTTTTTCTCAGATGATCTGTTTCTGACTGAGGATTATCAAATGGTTTCAGTTGTGGTAGATGGCATGTTACCAAAGGCTGAATGAATGAAGCTGCCTTTTACTCCCTTAATCCTCTAGGGATGAAGCACAGCCCTGAGACATTGGGCCCACAACACAGCTGAATGAGTCCCCAATCAGATTAAAAATGTAGTCAGGAAATATTTGAAAAAATAAACAAAAATACAGTAGACTATATATAATATTAATTTATGTTTTTCTAAGTCAACATGTGGCCTGCAGGGATCCTTATGTATAGTTTAGTGGCCCCTATTCCTATTTGAATTTGATACCAGTGATTACAGTGTTATTATAAGCCTCTACTTTGAAGAAAACTACTTCCTTTCCTACGCATACCCAGGAATACTAATCATTGATGATGGTATTGAAAGTTATATACACAGATATACATAGTAAGTATAGATTTATCTTTCTTCTTTGTGTGGTGTAGATTGTATTTCCCATATATGTTACTGTGTTAAGGAAGATCAGAGGAAAAATCCCTTAGCCTCTTTCTACCTTTGACATAAAATGATCAGAGTTTAACAGCTAATGGTGGCAGTATTTAAACAAGGGTTTACTTTCAGATTCAATTCCCTTCTCTCTCAGGATAAGTGTCCATTTCTAAGTAGTAATACTTTTTTTTTTCTTTTTGGAGGGGGAAAGCAGGGCAATTGGGATTAAGTAACTTGCCCAAGGTCACACAGATAGGTTTTTTTTGTATGTGTTTTAAGTATCTGAGGCAGGATTTGAACTCAGGTCCTCCTGACTACAGAGCTGGTGCTCCACTCACTGCACCACCTAGTCGCCCCGGTAGTAATACTTTTCCTCTCAAATAGGACCATGACTTCAGGAAAGTAATGTCATGACCTGCAAGTGAATTGGATTTAAGTGAGGGAGGACTGTGCAGAATTACCAACCTCACTTTTTCCTCTGGAACCATCTGAGTTCAGTGGCAAGATAGAGATAAGGATGAGTGGAGATGGCCCTTTGTAATACTTATGGGGTAACAGGACCTCTGATTTCATTGGTATAGGGAGCTCCCAGTTAGGAAATTTCCTATACCAATAAAGATCTTTTTGTCCTGCTGTTCATAATCTTAGAGCATTGAAGTTAAATGTGTTGACTTTGGACTCACTGCTAGTATTTGCCAGAGGTCCCCTCTCCATACTATGGTTCTTTCAGTAATAACAATAATTAAAAAAAAAAACTTGAGGGAATTGAATGAGATACAAATCTTCCCCATCATCTTGTCTGTTACTGGAATTGTCTGAGGATGTTTTCAGTGAGCCAGCATCCTTTTATTCAACTATTAACTGTAGTTATTTTATGCACCTGTACATAGAACTTTAAATTTAAAAAAAATTGCAAGATAGTGAGTTGTCCAGAACCATTTCTCTCTGAAGTCCTTCAAACAAGATGAGAAGAATGAGATAATAATATTCTTATTTGTATAATATGAAGACTTTTTTCACAACAACTCTATTGTACCTGAAGTACAAATATCCCCAATTTATAGATAAAGAAACTGAAACCATTTTGTAAAGTTCTGATTGAGGGAAAGCCAGGTAGCTTCCCTTTCCTGTTAGTTCTGAGAAGGTACATTTAGTTGACTCCATTAATAATAGAATGACTCAATAGACTGAGTATTTCAAGAGACATACTCTATGTTGGACCTCTGGCAGGCATTGCCACTTAAAAAGTTAAAAAAGAGAATTGAGGTAGCCATGAAATCTAGAGCAAGATCCCCACGGGGAATATATAAGGTCTTCAAACAGAGAAGCATCCATTTGTAACCCCGAAAACAGGGCTCATAAGGAATGGTCCCCTTGGAAAGAAGGCAGGATTGACTATGTGTGCAGTGGTATGAGTGTCTGTCATTATCTCTGTGAACCCCATAGGAATCTGTGATCTCTTCTAGGATAGGAACACTGTGACTTCTCTTTTATATAAAACCTCTTATGGTGTCTCAGACACAGCTCCTTAAACTTGGGATTCTCAGGAAATGGGATAGTGGTGATTTAGTGATATTGTGATAGTGATAAGTATGAGGGTGGGGAGAAAGGGACCAAGCCTGGTGTCTTGAGTTCTATCGGAGAGTGAGGCACTGAAGGATGAATAGGGGTTTCAGGCCAGGGCTAGGCTCCCTTGTGACTCTGATGTCTTCCCCTAGCTCTGCCTGTTCCCCAAATGCCTGCTTTTCCCACTTCTCCTCACCCTGAATGGTAGAACCAACTAATGGCATTTATGTTCCTGTAACAATCCCCTTCCAAGTAAGTTGCCTTTCCTGAGGTTCTTTCACTATTGCCCAGTCATGGTATTTTCTCTTTCCGTTAGCCTGCAACTTCTCTGCCCATCCCAGGTCCTTCCTGCTGCTGGATCAGAAGTTCATTCAGATTGTTCCTGATTTCCTTGGGTCCTTCTTTTGGAGGACCCAAATATAAGAAAATGAATTAATTTTAAAAAGGGGGGTTCTAGATGGAGGATGTCTAAAAGGTAGTTGGCGATTCAGTGATGAGGTGAGAATCTGACTGCTGGACAAAGCCTTGCAGGAGCACCTTCGGCCACGGATGGATAGAGTCTGTAATTCAAGGATCCTGGGCTCCTCAGCCTTTCTCAGGCTATTCCCCAACAGCTGTTTTCTTGTCACCACACTGCCCCCTCTAAGGTGGTCTGTCCCCAGTGATCCCAAAGCAGGGTCCAAGTGGTGCCTCTGGGGAGTGTCAGGTGGTGCAGACGATCGAGACTGAAGACCTCCCGCTGCCTAGAGGCTTCGAGGTCTGCCCTAGAGTGGAGAGGGTGGGGGGACAAGGGCGGGCCAGGGAGGTGCCACTTCCGGCTTCCTGGGTTCAGCTGAACCTGGTTACTTGCCTTGGTCAATCTGAGGGCTGGAGTCTAGGGTTGTTCGAGTTGCTGGTGGTCCTGGTCAGGAGGGCCAAGGTTGCTTACTGCCCTCTCTGCCCTGGAGGTAAGCTAAGACTCAGAGATTCGGGGAGGGTCCCCGTGGTGCTGGGGGCTAAGGTCGTAGGAAGACCCCAGCGGCTGTATGTAGTAGAAACGGAATTCGAACTCAGGCACTGCCCTGGAGCCCACTTCTTTGGACACAAGTTTGTCCCTGCGCCTTTCCCTAGATCCCAGCCTCCTCCAAGTTCTGGCCTCTGTAGTGATCCGTTCTCATGACCCTTCACTCTCTTCTTCCACCTGGTTCTTTCCCGACTGTCTACAAAAATACTCGACTCAACCCGTCTTCAAAATACGATTTCTTTATAATGTACTCACTTTTTCCAAAAAATCATCGTTTTTGCATTTTCTTCCAGTTTCTCTATTATTTTACTTTATTTCTACTATTTCTTGTTCAGTGAAGTCACTCAATACTGTTTGGTTTGTTTTAATTTTCATGGAATCTATTACTAAAGTGAGATTTCTTTTATTCATTATACCAATTCTTTCCCCTAGAGCTTTTATGTTATTCTTTATTTTCATTTCTTCTAGATATTCATGTAATTCTTGTAGAAAATCCATTTTTTTCAAGTCTTCACTTGCAGTTACAGAATTATGCTTGTCTTTTCTACAATCTCTAGATTTGCAATCATTGTTTATTGTGGTAGCTTTCTTTTTTGGATTCTTATCCTTCTAGCTTTAATACCTTAATCTAGACCTTGTGCCAGGGCCAGGGTCCTTCCCTCCATACTGTGCTTTTGAGTTTTGGCCCTTGTTTTCCCTAGTTGATCTTGTCCTCTTGTCTTCCCTGACTTACTTCAAGTGTCAGCTAAAATCTTACCCTTCTTCAAGATGCCTTTATTTATTTATTTAGCTTTTTTGGGGGTGGGGGGGGAGGTAGTAGGGCAATTGGGGTTAAGTGACTTGCCCAAGGTCACATGGCTGTGTGTGTGTGTGTGTGTGTGTGTGTGTAACTGCAGAGAGAAAAATATGTTCGGTATTAGGGAAAACGTCCCAACAATTAGCTTTCCCAAAGCGGAATGAGCTGACTCTGGAGGTAGCAGGGGGTCTTCAAAGCCAGATGGCCATTCCTAGGGCATATTGCAGAGGGCATTCAGGTCCAAGCACAGGTTGGACTAGATGGCCTCTGAGGAGCTTTCCTGTGCTGAGTCTGTGATGCTGACGTTCAGTGGGGGCAAGGATTGGCTGATCTCCTTTTGATGGGCAGTTGTTAACCTTTGGAAGGAGTGAGGGGGAGAAAATGCGCGTGAACTCCATCGTCTTACAGCTTTGTGAACCCTCGTGGTAAGGCTCCCCCTCAGACTAAATGTCCGGGTCGGGTTGCCAGGAGGAAGGCAGTGACGTGAGGATCCCGGGAGCAGACAGTGAGGGAGAGATCTAGGGAGGACTCCCTCCCTGGCGTCCCTGCCCTGGGCTCTGGCCAGCTCCTAGGCTTTCCAGAAGAGAATTGGGGAGGGCCATGGAGATGCTGAAGTCCTCCAGGCATCCTAGAAGGGTCAGACTCGGGAGCCGCTTCCGGCTCTGATTCAGTTCGTTTCTGTCTTGTTCTTCCGCCTGTAACTGTGGTTACAAACGGATTTTTCCCTTCCGCAGGCCGGGTACGCCGCGCGCCCCGAGCCGAGCCGAGGGTGAGTCCGGGCCGGGGTCGGTGTGAGGGCCGGGTGTTCTTGGGGGGGTGGGCAGTGAGAAGAGCCCTAGCCTGGGAGGCGCTGATCTCTGGGTCTCGACCCTGCCACTTGGTCCCAGTGTGACCCTGGACAAGCCCCTCCTTCCCTCTAGACCTCAGATTCCCCCTCTGTAAAAAGGGGAGGGTGTGACTAGGTGGGTCAGTCTGGGGCCTAAGATAAATGAAGCAACCAGATGGGGGGCGAGTGTGTGTGAAAGGGGGGAAACCCTGGGGCTGTCACTGGTGGGGGCCCCGCGGCTGGCTGCAGTGGACTTGGAGGCAGGCAAAGGTGGGTTCAAATCCTGCCCCAGACATTTGCTAGCAACGTGACCCTAGCAAGTCGAAAAGTTTGTTCCTGTGTAAAATGGGATAACGATCCCTTTAATGCCTCCCTCACAGGGTTGTGAGGCTCAAATGAGATCATTTATGCAGAGGGCTTTGCAAATTTAAAGCAGACATAAATGCCAACCTTCTTTAACTCTTTATGTCCTGACAGGTGCCCTGGGGCAAATGAATGTTAGAAAATCCTTCCACCAGCCACTTAGGCCATCCATTGCTGCCTCACTGGCTCTTAGATGCTCATAGCTTCTGCTGTGCCCCCCATGGGCTTCACTCTGTGCAGAGACCAGTGCAGTGGTAATCATATTCAATTCAAGGAACATTTTATTAAGCTAAACTTAAGATAATACTACAGTGCAAATGTAATAGTCCAGGCCCTTAAGCAGCTTATATGTGGTGTCTATTAATGGTCAATTTAGCAATTCTCATTTTGTGTTTGTATTTGAGAAATTGATTTTTTTGATCCTCAGTGTAAGACTTAACATTTTCTCCACTGAATTTTATCTTTTTCAAGTCAGCCCTATACTGTAGCCCACAGGTGGGGAACTTGGAAGTTTGGGTTCAGTCAAAGGGCTGCACTTGAGGACCTAGAGGGCCACATGTAGCCTGGAGGCCACAGGTTCCTCAATCCTGCTCTATCCTGCCAAGTCCTTTTTGAATCCTGACATCCATTGTGTTTTATTTATCCCTTCTAGATCTGTGTCAACTACAAATATTATGAATATGCCATCTTTGGCTTATTCCAGGTTACTAATAAAATTGTTAAACAATACAGGGTCATGCACAGATCCTTTGGACACTATTGGTGACCTCTTGCCAAAGTGATGATGGAGCCATCAATAAGAATTCAGAGTATGGCAGTTTCACTAGTTCTCAATCAATCTAATTGTATTATTGCCTAGGCTATATCTTTCCTCCTTTTCTATGAGAGGAACCTTAAATGTTATCTTTTAGAGATACTTTATGAAAAGAGATACTTTAATAATTTAAAACTAAAAATAGTGTAAAGATTAAGAATTTTAGATGTCTTGGGGTGGCTAAGTGGCGCAGTGAATAGAGCACTGGCCCTGGAGTCAGAAGGACCTGAGTTCAAATCTAGCCTGAGACATTTAACAGCCCCCCCCCCCAACTAGCCATGTGACCTTAGGCAAGTCACTTAACCCCAATTGCCCTACCCTCCCCCCACCAAAAAGAAAAGAATTTTACATGTCTTGCTGAACTCATTAGGCACATTAATAGGTATAGAATTCTCCTGATGTACTAGTTTAAATTGCTGCTTCCTTTTCAAGATGTCTCTTTAATCTATTATTAAAGAGATAAAGAGATACCTCTTTAACATTTAGCTATCTCTTTAATAACCCATTCTAAATATTTCCAAGGAATTCAAATCAAAGTTGCTGAAATATAGTGTGTAGACTGTTTTCTTTCCAGTTTTGGAAGTTGAGACATATGACCAGTTGTACAGTCTTCCCTTTTCTCATAATCTTTCAGCTGTCACTGACACTATTTCAAGTGTTCATTTATTAATAATATTAGCATATCATTATCAATAATACAGTAGTTGCAAACTATTACTTTATGCCCACATTTATTAGATAAAATGGAAGCTTCTCAATTAGAAAATACATTTGGCATGGGTGGCATAGGCACAGGCCCACACCAAATGTCAGCTGCAACACAACAAACCTTTAACAGAAGAAATAGGGCTGAAGCACATTTTAAGTAATTCAATATTTCTTATCTAATGCAATAATAAGTAGAATTCAGTAAGTCAGAAGGTATGAAATGGACTTGTAATCAGATCACCTTCGGTCAGTGCCAGACATTGTATTAAGTTCTGAGGATAGCAGGACAAGCAAAAACAGTCCCTGCCCTCTAGGAGCTTGAATGTGAACGCGGGAAATAACATGTAAATTACAGCTCACATGTCAGATATCTAATAGCTAGCTAGCATTTATGTAGTGCTTTAGAGTTTGAAAAGAGCTTTGCAAATGTTAAAGGGTGCCCTGAACTTGTCTTTTTGAATTACCATATTTTTTCAGAAACACTGGACCCAGAGCATGCAGAAGGCCCTGAATGTGTCAAAAGAGGACCCCCTAACCCCACCCCAGCTGATATGAATTATTGTTTCACCCCATGATGGATTACCTTTGTGTCCTTGGAGCACAAAAAGGTGCTAGCCAATCTGTGGTAGGATGATAAAAATTCTTGTGCAGCTGGGGTCCTTTACAGATAAGCTGACCCCTGCTGTTTTCATAGTCTAGCAAAGTCTTATGACATTGCTTGTTGATATATGTGTTATCTCATTTTTTTCTCACAATACCTCTTTGAAACCTATAGGATATACCATTATCCCATTATACAGATGCTAGAGTCTACCTATGGCAGTTGATAATGTTATTGATAATGATATTTTATTGCTGTAGTAGTGCTGGCATGTCTGTTCTATTTTTTTATCTGTTGTCTTTCAGTCTTTTTTTTTATTAATTTGTTTATTTACTTTTAGTTTCCAACATTCAGTTCCACAATCCCTTAAGTTTTAAATTTTCTCCCCTTTCCTCTCCTTCCCCCTCCCCCATGTTGGCATGCAGTCAAATATAGGATCTACAAATACCATCACATTAAACATTAGTCAGGGGCTGGCCAGGTAGCACAATGAGTAAGAGCATTGGCCCCAGAGTCGGGATGACCTGGGGATCAACTCCGGGCTCAGACACTTAGCACCCACCCAGAAACACCTGGCCAGGTAACCTTGAGCAAGTTACTTAACCCCAATTGCTTTAAAAAACAACAACAACAGTCAGGTTGTAAAGGATTATAACCTAGGGAATGAACAATGGGAAAGAGGAATTACAACAAAACAAGAAAAAGAAAGAGAGCAAGTAGTTTGCTTCAATCTGCATTCAAATACTGTAGCTCTTTCTCTGTGTGTGGATATCTTTTTCCATTATGAGTCTTTCTGAGTTGTCTTACAACCTTATATTGCTGAGAGGAGCCAAGTCTATCAAAGTTAGTCATCACACATACGTTATGTTTGTAATTGTGTACAAATTTCTCCTGGTTCTGTACTTCTCACTCAGCATCAGGTTATATGAGTCCCTCCAGGTTATTCTGAAGTCTGTCTGCTCCCCATTTCTTATAGCAAAATAGCATTCCATTACATTCATATACCACAACTTGTTCAGCCATTCCCCAATTGATAGGCATCCGCTTGATTTCCCATTCTTTGCTGCCAGAAAAAGAGCTGTCATAAATATTTTTGTATATAATGGGTCCTCCTTCCAATTCTGTTATCTCTTTGGGATACAACCCTAGAAGTGTTATTGCTGGGTCAAAGGGTATGCACTTATTTATAGCCCTTTGGGCATAGTTCCATATTGCTCTCCAGAATGGTTGGATCAGTTCACAACTCCACCAACAAAGCATTAGTGTTCCAGTTTTTCCACATCTTCTCCAGCATTTATCATTTTCCAGTTTTTTCTCTAATCGTGATTTAGAGCATTTTTCATATGCTTATAGATATCTTTAATTTCATCTTCTGAAAAGTGCTGTTCATATCCTTTGACCATTTATCAATTGGGGAATAACTTGTATTCTTATACATTTGCCTCAATTCTCTGTATATTTTAGAAATGAGGCCTTTATCAGAGACATTAGTTTTAAAAATTCTTTCCCAGTTTATGGATTTTCTTCCCACTTCTATGATCTCTTTGGGATACAACCCTAGAAGTTGTATTGCTGGGTCAAAGGGTATGAAATTATTTATAGCCCTTTGGGCATAATTCCAGATTGCTCTCCAGAATGGTTGGATTAATTCACAACTCCACCAGCAATGCATTAGTGTTCCAATTTTTCCACATCCTCTGTAGCATTTGTCATTTTCCTGTTTTGTCATCTTATCCAATCTGACTGGTGAGATATGGTACCTCAGAGCTGTTTTGATTTGCATTTCTCTCATCAGTAGTGATTTAGAGCATTTTTTCATATGCTTATAGATATCTTTAATTTCTTCCTCTGAAAACTGCCTGTTCATATCCTTTGACCATTTATCAATTGGGGAATGACTTATGGATTTGACTCAATTTTCTGCATATTTTAGAAATGAGTCCTTTATCAGAGACATAGGTTGTAAAAATTCTTTCCCAATTTCCCACTTCCCTCTTGTACAGAAACTTTTCAATTTAATGTAATCAAAATTATTCATTTTGCATTTTATAATACTCTTTAACCCTCATTTGGTCATAAAATCTTCCCTTCTCCATAGGTCTGACAGGTAAACTATTCTTTATTCTCCCAGACTGCTTACAGTATCATCCTTTATACCTTGATCGTGTACCCATTTCAACTTGATTTTGGTATACAGTGTTAGATATTGGTCCATACCCAGATTCTGCCATAATATATTCCAGTTTTCCCAGCAGTTTTTGTCAAATAGTGAGCTCTTATCCCAAAAACTGGGATCTTTGGGTTTGTCAAACAGTAGATTATTTATAGTCATTGACTGCTGATTCTCCTGTACCCAATCTATTCTATTAATCTACTACTCTGTTCCTTGGTCACTACCAAGTAGTTTTGATAACTGCTGCTTTATAATACAGATTAAGATCTGGTATGGTTAGGCCACCTTCCCTAGCATTTCTTTTCATTAATTCCCTTGATATTCTGGATCTTTTGTTCTTGAAAATGAATTTTGTTACTATTTTTTCTAGCTCTATAAAGTAATTTTTTGGTGTATTGATTGTTATGACACTAAATAAATAATTTAATTTAGGTAAAAGTGTCATTTTTATTATATCAGCTTGACCTAGTCGTGAGCAACTGACGTTTCTCCAATTAGTTAGACCTGACTTTCTTTATTTGTGTGAAAAGTGTTTTGTAATTGTGTTCATATAGGTCTTAGGTTTGTTTTGGCAGGTAGATTCCCAAATATTTTAAATATCTAGAGTAACTTTAAATGGAATTTCTCTTCCTATTTCTTGCTGTTGGACTTCATTGGAAATATATTGGAATGCTGAGGATTTATGTGGGTTTATTTTATATCCTGCAACTTTGCAAATTTATTTATTATCTCAAGTAGTTTTTTTACTTGATTCTCAAGGATTCTCTAAGTATATCATCATATTATCTGCAAAGAGTGACAGCTTAGTCTCTTCTCTGCCTAATTTGATTCCTTCAATTTCTTTTTCTTTTGTTATTGCTACTGCTAACATTTCTAGTACCAAATTGAATAACAGGGGTGATAGTGGACATTCTTGCTTCATCCTCATCTTATTGGAAATGTTTCTAGCTTTTCCCCATTACATATAATACTTGCTGATGGTTTTAGATAGATTCTGCTTATTATTTTAAGAAAGATTCCTTTTATTCCTATACTAATAGGACTGGGTGTTGTATTTTGTCAAAAGCCTTTTCTTCATCTATTGAGATAATCATATGGTTCTGCTAGTTTTGTTGTTGATGTGATCAATTATACTTATACTTTTCCTAATATTGAACCTTCCTTGCATTCCTGTAATAAATCCTACCTTATCAAAGTGTATTATTCTCATGATAAGTTGCTGTAGTCTTTTTGATAATATTTTATTTAAAATGTTTTCATCTATATTCATGAGGGAAATTGGTCTATAATTTTGTTTCTCCATTTTGTCTCTTCCCAATTGAGGTATCAATACCATATTTATGTCATAAAAAGAATTTGGTAGAACTCCTTTTCCATTTCTCCCAAATAGTTTGTGAAGTATTGGAATCAATTTTTTTTTAATGTTTGATAGAATTTGCTAGTAAATCCATCTAGCCCTGGAGATTTTTTTCCTAGGGAGTTCATCGATGGCTTGTTCAATTTCTTTTTCTGAGATGGGGTTATTTAAGTAATTTACTTCCTCTTCAGTTAATCTGGGCAACTTATATTTTTGTAAATATTCATCTATTTCACTAAGATTGTCAAATTTATGTGCATATAATTGGGCAAATTAATTCCTAATTATTGTTTTAATTTCCTCTTCATTGGAGGTAGATTCACCCTTTTCTTTTTTGATACTTGTAATTTTGTTTTCTTTTTTTTTTTTTATCATATTGACTGTTTATCAATTTTATTGTTGTGGTTTTTTTCATAAAACCAGCTCTTAATTTTATTTATTAATTCAATAGTTTTCTTCATTTCAGTTTTATTAATCTCTCCGTTGGTTTTCATTATTTCTAATTTAGTATTTAATTGGGGATTTTCAGTTTGTTCTTTTTCTAGCTTTTTCAGTTGCATGCCCAATTTGTTGAGTTTCCTTTTCTCTATTTTATTCATGTATGCATTCAGGACTATAAAACTTCCCCTAAGAACTGCTTTTGCTGCATCCCACAAATTTTAGTATGTTGTCTCATTGTCATTCTCTTGAATGAAGTTCCTTATTGTTTCTGTAATTTCTTGTTTGATCCACTTATTCTTTAGGATTATTTGGTTTCCAATTAATTTTTAGTCTATTTTTCCATGGCTCTTTATTGCATATAATTTTTATTGCATCGTGATCTGAGAAGAATGCGCTCAATATTTCTGCCTTTTTTTTTTGCTTTTTGGAGGGCAGTTGGGGTTAAGTGACTTGCCCTAGGTCACATGACTAGTTTTTGTATTAAGTGTCTGAGGCCAGATTTGAACTCAGGTCCTCCTGATTCCAGGGCCAGTGCTCTATTCACTGCACCACCTAGCTGCCCTTATGTCTTTCTCCACTGAATTGTGAGGTTTTTATGCCCTAATAAATGGTCAGTTTTTGTATATGTGCCATGTACCACTGAAAAGATGTATTCCTTTTGATCTCCATTCTCCAGAGGTCTGTCTTATCAACCCTCTCTAAAATTCTGTTTGCCTCCTTAATTTCTTTCTTGTTTATTTTGAGGTTAGATTTATCAAGTTCAGATAGGGGGAAATTGAGGACCCACACTAGTAAAGTTTTGCTATCTGTTTCTTCCTCTAATTCCCTTAACTTCTCCTCTAGGAATTTGGATGCTTTACCACTTGGTGCATATATATTAAGTAATGATATTGCTTCATTCATGATGGTGCTTTTTAACAGGATATGGTTTCCTTCCTTATCTCTTTTAATTAGATCTGTTTTTGCTTTTGCTTTATTTCAGATAAGGATTGCTACCCCTGATTTTTTTACTTTAGCTGAAGCATAATATGTTCTACTCCAGCCTTTTACCTTTACCCTCTGTGTAAACCCTTGTTTCAAACGTGTTCCTTTTTTTTAATTTTTTTTTGGAGTGGGGGATTCAGGGCAATTGGGGTTAAGTGACTTGTCCAAGGTCACATGGCTAGTAATTGTTAATTGTCTGAGGCTAGATTTGAACTCGGGTTCTCCAGACTCCAGGGCTGGTGCTCTATTCACTGCACCACCTAGCCACCCCTTCAAATGTGTTTCTTGTAGACTGCATATTGTAGGATAATAGTTTTTAATTCATTCTGTTATGGAGAGTTCATCACATTCACATTCACATTTATGATTACTGTCTGTGCCTCTCCCTCCATCCTATTCCTTCCTCTGTTTTATTTTTTCCTTTTCCCTTCCCCTCCTTAAGAGTTTTCCTTTTGAGCACTGCCTCCCTCAGTATTTCCTCCCTGTGCACCTCTCTTCTTTTACCTGCCCTTCCCTCTCACTACTATTTCCATCCATTTTAATCATCCCCCCCTCCTACTTTTTTCTGCCTTACCCCTCCAATTGCCTATAGGAAACAGTAGATTTTTTTATCCTTAACAGAGTATGTCATTCTCTCCTTGAAATCAAACTGAAGAGAGTAAATTTTATGCAGTGCTCCTCTCCCTCCCTCCTTTCCCTCTACTATAATGTTTTGTGTCTTTTCAAGTTAGAATCCTAAACTTAACTGATTATGTTGATCCTTCCTGGAAGCAGAAGCAATGAGAATAAAGTTCATATGATGTTAATCCTCCTACCTTCTTTCCCTTTTTTCTATAGTATGTTTTTATGTCTCTTTTTGTGGCATAATTTACCCTTTTCTGCCTCCTCCTTTCCTTTTCTCCCATTACAGTCCCTTTATACTCTTTAATAAGGTTTTTATATCATCAGATTAGTTCATTTATAACCACACCCTCTATGGATATCCCTTTTAAATTTTGCGATAATTATATAAATCTCAATCTTGACAGGTGTCAGCTTCCCATATAAGGATGTAAACAGTTTGCTCTTAAGGAATCACAAGTTGTGTGTGTGTGTGTGTGTGTGTGTGTGTGTGTGTGTGTGTGTGTTTTCCTTGTTTACCTTCTTATGTCTCTCTTTAGTCTTGCATTTGGAGATCAGATTTTCCACTGAGCTCTGGCTTTTTCATCAGTAAAGTTTGGAAGTCCCTTATTTCATTGAATGACCATCTCCAAGCCTGAAAGATTATGCTCAGTTTTGCTGGGTAGTTGATCCTTGGTTGTAGCCCAAGCTCTTTTGCCTCGTGAAATATCATCTTCCAATCCCTCCGATCTTTTAAAGAATGTAGAAGCTGCTATGTCCTTTGTGATCCAGACTGTAGTTCCATGATATTTGAATAGTTTCTTTCTGGATGCTTGCAGTATTTTCTCCTTGACCTTATAATTCTGGAATTTGGCTACTATATTTCTTGGGGTTTTCAATTTGGCATCTCTTTCAGGAGGAATCTGGTGAAATCTTTCAATAACTATTTTACCTTCTGATTCTAGGACCTCAGGGCAGTTTTCTTTGAAGATCTCTTGGAGGATGTTGTCCAGGCTGTTATTTTCATCATGGCTTTCTGGTAGACCAATAATTCTTAGTTTATCTTTCCTGGATCTGTTCTCTAGATCAGTTGATTTTCCAATCAACTATTTTACTTTCTTCTTCTTTTTAAGCAATTGGGGTTAAGTAACTTGCCCAAGGTTACACGGTCATTTTTGTGGGGGGGGGGTGTGTGTGGGGGGTGTTAAGTATCCGAGGCCAGAACCAATCCCGGGTGCTCCCGACTCTGGGGCTGGTGCTCCTACTCACTGCACCACCTAGCTGCTACTTTCTTCTAATTTTTCAATCTTCATGTTTTGTTTGATTCTTGAGGCATCAAGTCCTTAGCTTCTATTTGACTGATTCTAATTTTTAGTTAATTATTTTCCTCAGTTAGTTTTTGAAGCTTCTTTTTTTTTATTATTAAAGCAATCGGGGTTAAGTAACTTGCTCAAGGTTACACTGCCAGTTATTGCTAGGTGTGGTGCTAAGTATCTGAGCCCTGATTCGATCCGCAGGTCATCCCGACACTGGGGCCGGTGCTCTTACTCACTGAGCCACCTGGCTACCCCCTGAAGCTTCTTTTTTAGGGAGGTATATTCTCCAGTTAGATTTTGATCCTCCCATCCACATTCACAAATTTTACTTTTTAAGGATTTGTTTACTTCAGTGAGATTTTTTTCCTATTTGTTCAATTTGGTTCATTTTTGGCTGTTCAAAATTGAGTTCATATTCCCTTTTGTGGTCTCAGATGTGAGTATAGAGTCAATGTTGTCCTCAGAATTTGGTTGTGCTTGCTCAATATAATAGGATTGAATCGTTCTTGTTCTTGATTTCTCCACTTCCTTCTAGAGTCAGAAAGATCTGAATTCAAATATGGCTTCAGACATTTACTAGCTACATAGGCAAGTCACTTAACCACTGCCTGCTTCAATTTCCCCAGTTGTAACATGGGGATAACAATAGAACCTACATCTTGGGGTTGTTGTGAGGATTAAATGAGATAATATCTGTAGAGTGTTTGGCACATAATAGATGCTTAATAAATCCATCCTTTCAGGGCAGCTAGGTGGCGCAGTGAGTAAAGAGCTGGTCCCCAAGTCAGGAGGACCTGAGTTCGGTTCCAGCCTAAGACACTTAACACCCACACAAAAAACTTTTTTTCCAAAAAGTGCAAAAAAAAAATCCATCCTTTCTTCTTCTTCCCTTTCATTCCTTTCCTCATTCCTTCTATTCTTCCTTCGCTTATTCCTTTCTTCTTTCCTTCCTTCTCTTATTCCTTCCTGCCCTTTTTCCTTCCTTTCTTTCCTCACCCCCTTTTCCCTTCCTTCCTTCCTTTCTTCCATTTGGGAATAACTTCTTCATATATAACCCTCTGTATTGCCTCTGTTGTACAGGTGACTTGATGACAAGAAGAGTTAGTCACTAAACATGAAACTATGTATAGAGGCCCATGAGTCTTCTGTTGAAGAGAGTCATGTGAGAAATGAATTTCAGACCAAAGCTGTTCTCACTTACATTTCTTCATTCTTCAGCTCCACCTGTTCCCAGTGCCTGCCCTTCACACTAAGGGAGCCTAAAAGACCTGGTGATGGCTTCTCTGCTCCCATTGATGGCCAAGTCCCAGGTGAGTTGCCCTTCCTGAGTTCCTGAAATTATTCCCCAGAAAAGTGCTTGCTGCATGTGGAGTCATAAGACCTGAGTTGAAACCTCTGCTCAGCCATCTGTTCCCATTGTAAATGTGGGCAGGGATTCTCTTTTGTCCTTTCCCCTCCTTCTAGCACCTCCTAGGTTTCCAGCACAAAGAAATATATTCTATTTCCTTCCCCATGAACAGGATTTCCAGCTTCTTAGTCTTCATTTTGTCATTTGTAAAATGAAGAAGTTGAACTGTATGGATCTATCTCTAAGGTCATTCCCAGCTCTAAATCCTGTGTTTCTTCTCCTTGCTCTGCAATGTTCGTTTTAGCCATTTAACCAAAAAAGGCAAGAAACATGAAGTGAAAAAATAGGCTTCAGACTGTATTCATACATAGTTCATTAGTTCTCTTTCTTGATGTAGATAGTATTTTTTTGTGTGTCTTTTGGAATTGTCTTGGATCATTGTACTAATTAGAGTAGCTAAGTCTTTCTCAGTTCACCATCATTACTATGTCACAGTTACTGTGTACAGTGTTCTGGTACTGGTCACTTCCCTTTTGTCTTACATGCAGTCTTGCATGTAAGTCTTCCTAGATTTTTCTGCAACCATTCTTCTCATAATTTCTTATAGCACAATAGTACTCCATCACAATCATATGCCACATCTGGTTCAGTCATACCCCAGGTGATGAGCATCTCCTCAATTTCCAATGCTTTGCCACCATGAGCTGCTATAAATATTTTTGTACATATAGATCCTTTTCCTTTTTCTTTGATCTCTTTGGGATACAGAAGTAGAAGTGGTATTGTGGGGTCAAAGGGTATGCACAGTTGTATAGCCCTTTGAGCATAGTTCCCAATTGTTCTGTAGAATGGTTGTCCAGTTTACAGCTCTACTAACAATGCATTAGTGTCTCTGTTTTTCTACATCCTCTCCACAATTTGTCATTTTCCTTTTCTGTCACATGAGTCAAATCTGATAGATGTGAGGTGATACCTTAGAGTTGTAATTTGCTTTTCAATACTAATTTAGAGAATTTTTCATATAAGTATTCATATAAGTATCTTCTTTGTTTTTAATGCTTTATTAACTTCTGATTTACATCATTTGTTTCCTCCAGATTTTGAGTTACAAATTTTCTCCCCGTTTTTCCCCTACCCACCGCCCCAAAATAGCAGTCCCACAGGATATCCCCTCCTCCAATCTGCTCTCTCCCATATTTTCTCCCATACCCCTTTCGACTTTTCCAGTGAGTCTCTATGCCTCAGTGCCTGTATATCTTATTTCCCTATTACATGTAAGATGGTATTAATAATAGTATATATATATATTTGAATATTTGATTTTAAAACTTTGAATTCCAGATTCATTCCCTTCCTTCCTTGTCACCCACCCTTACTGGGAAGATAAGCAGTTCAGTATAGGTTGTACATGTGTGGCTAATGCAAAACAATAACATAGTAGATATATTGTAAAGGACTGACTATATTTCCCTCCCTCCTATCCCACCTCCCACTTGTTCTATTCTCTACTTTGATCCCGTCCCTTTTCAAAAGTGGGTGCTTCCAACTTCCCCCCAGCCTGCCCTCCCTTCCATCATCCCCCCTGTCATCCTTCCCCCTTACTCTCCTGGAGGGTGAGATACCCTATTTAGTGTGTATTTCACTCCCTCCTCAAGCCAAATTCAGTGGGAATAAAGTTGACCCATTCCCTTTTGCCTTCCTATTGTTCCCCTCTATTGTATGAGACGGTTTACCCCAATCTGTCTCTCCCCATCTCCTCTCATTATATTCCTCTCACCTCTTAATTTCATCTTTTAAGTATCATCCCTTCCTGTTAAATTGGTCCTGTGCCATCTATCTATGTATACCTGTAAACATATATACACACATTCATATATGTATTCATATGCCCATATACCCTCATATATAGACATACATATATATATATATATTTCTAATCCCTTCACCTACTGAGAAAAGTTTCATAAGTTACAATTATTGTTTTTCCATGTAGGAATGTTAATAGTTCAACTTTGATAAGTTCCTTATGATTTCTTTTTCTTGTTTGCCTTCTCATGCCTCTCATGCTTCTTGTATCTGAATGTCAAATTTTCTATTCAACTCTGGTTTTTTCAGCATGACCACATATAAGTAGTATCTTCTTTTGAAAACTGTTCCTATCCTTTGACCATCTATTAGTAGGGCATTCCCCACTCTTTTTTTATTCATTTGGAGCACTTTTTATATACATTTGAGAAATGAGACGTGTATCAGAAAAACTTGCTGCAAAAATTTTCCCCCAGGTTCCTGTTTTCCTTCTCCTTCGGCAACATTGGTTTTTGTTAGCGCGAAACCTTTTTAATTTTATGTAATAAAATTATCCATTTTACTTCCTGGGGATAGAAGGTTTTTGTTTTTGTTTTTTTAATTTGTTTGTTTTTTTGCTTTTTTGGAGGGGGAAGGTAGAGCAATTGGGGGTAAGTGACTTGCCCAAGGTCACGTGGCTAGTTTTTGTGTTAAGTGTCTGAGGCTGGAGTTGAACTCAGATCCTCCTGACTCCAGGGCCAGTGTTCTATTCACTGCATCACCCAGGTGTGGCTGGATAGAAGTTTCTTATCCTTCCAGGAAGGAGGCATGCAATAATAATAGCTCTGGTTTCTTTGGAATACTACTATTTACAGATCGCTTTTCTCATGACAACCCATTGAGGGAGGTCAAGTATTATCTCTATTTTATGAATTAGGAAGCTCAGGCTGGAGAGTAATGACTGGCCCAAGATAACAGAAGCAGGACTAGAATCTAGGTCTTCTGACTTTAAGACAATGCTTTTTCCACTACTGTATGATCTTCTTGTCCTTATGTGCTTGAATTCTCACCTTTTTAAGGGTCTTCTGCTTGGGTGGAGTGTTCTCTTCTGAAGCTTCTACTCTTGGCATTTTTGCTCCCCTTTCTGTCTGTTTCCTGGAGCCTGCTTCAGCTTCCATTTCTATTACAAACCTGTGTATTCTACCAGCCTCTAAGCTTGATGTGATCTCCTAGCTGGAGCAAGGGGAAGAGCCCTGGCTGTTGGATCTGCAGGAAGCTAAGGAAAAAGATCAATCCCAGAGAGGTTCCTGCACAGGTGAGGGAGAGAAATTTGTTAGTAGATATCCTCTTCATCCTTATTGCAATAACTACTCAGATTTTTTAGATATTCTTCCTTCTACCCTGTAATTATAGTCTGTGTACATAATTGTTTTCATATTGTCCCCATGAAAATGTGAGGTCTTTGAGAGTAGTAACAAGTTCTGGTTTTTTTCTTTTTCTTTTTTCTTTCTTTGCCTTTCTTTGTCTCCCCAGTGGTAAGCACAATGCTTGGCACATGGTAACCACTAAATAAGTGCTTGTTCACTAATTGTATCTAATATTGCAGTGGAAAGTGCCTCAGGACAATAGATAGATAAATCATAAGAACTTGGTTTGAGAAAAAGCAGAGAGAACCAGAAGATCAAGGGCATTCTGTGCTCGCTCGAGAAGTCCTTGAAAAAGAAGGACTTGGTAAGACATCATCAACATTGCCTCAGGTGGACTGTCCATAGCCATATGCAGAAACACTAACTTTCATTTAAACATTTATTAACTGTCTAGTATCTAAAAATATTTCTAGGGGCGGCTAGGTGGTGCAGCGAATAGAGCACTGGCCCTGGAGTCAGGAGGAGCTGAGTTCAAATGCGGCCTCAGACACTTAATATAAAAACTAGACTTGTGACCTTGGGCAAGTCACTTAACCCCAACTGCCCACCAAAAATAAATAAAAATAAAGATATTTCTAGAAACGTGGACTAGTCTGGGTCCTGGGAGCTAGATGAACAGCAGCATGATAGTGAAAAGAGCACTTGACTTGGAATAAAGAAAACCTAGATTTGAATTTTGGTTCAAACACAATAGCTAAGTGACTGTGGGGAAACCCTGTAATTGCTCTTACCTTTAGTTACTATACAAAAAGGGGAAAATGTGGATGATAGAATGTATACTGCCTACCTTATCAGGTTGTTGTGGAGTTTCTTATAAAACCTGAACTGCTCTATAAATCTCAGATGTTGCTGTTTTGTTGTTGTTTGTAATCTAGATTAGAGGTGACAAATTCCCTGACTGGCAGTGGTAGGAGGAGGAAAGGAAAGAGTTGTGAAATGAAAGTGTTGAGGATTCAGAAACATAACAGTTTGGGAACCATTTCCAGTGGGCAGGGATGAAAGTGATAAGGCTTTTGCCTACTCTAAAGGGGAAGTCAACTAACGTTGGCCATCCACTGGTAAAGCTGTGGCTTTGTCTTTTTGTTTTTCTGGTTCACTATGCTGCCTCTTCTCCTCTTCTTTGTTAGCTCCAATTTCATTGTTTCTTTGCTAATTCCTCTGGTGCCTAGGAACTCATTCTCTAATGAAGCATTCTTTTCTATTTCTCTCTCATTCTAATTACTCCCCCATCAGATATTCTCATCTACTTATTCAGGACATTTCACTTCTGACCATATTATCTATCACATACTTACTGAAAACTGATCTTCTCTTCCATACACTCTGCTTATACCTGAAAATTTCTTGCTCATTCCCAGCTCCCCTGCCTAATCGGTTCCACTGATCAAATGTTCTACCCTCCTAAGCTGGTTCACTTTGTGTTCATTATGCCCCTTATCTAGATTATACCTCTACTCAATTTCTCCTGCTTCCTCCTTCCAACTTTTCACTTTTTTTTTTTTTAAGCAGTTGGGGTTAAGTAACTTGCTCAAGGTTACACAGCCAGTTATTTCTGGGTGTGGTACTGAGTATCTGAGCCCGGATTTGACCCAGGTCATCCCGACACTGGAGCCAGTGCTCTTATTTGTTGAGCCATCTGGCCGCCCCTAAGCAATTGGGGTTAAGTGACTTGCTCAAGGTTACACGGCCAGGTGTTTCTGGGTGGGTGCTAAGTGTCTGAGCCCGGGATTTGATCTCCAGGTCTTCTCAACATTGGAGCCGGTGCTCTTACTCGCTGTGCTACCTGGCCGCCCCGAACTTTTCACTTTCTTTCTAGATTTTATGTTAGTTCTGGGAACAAGGAAAGCCATATATAGTGCTTAAAAGGAGTGTCAGTGAGTACACTCCTAGTGTAATAAATGGGTTTTTTTTCAGCATACAGAACATTATATTTTCAATTTCTTGTTTCAGATTTGTAAAGAACTGAGAATAAGCACTTATATGAAAAAGGGGGGAATTACCAAAGAGTAGAGTCAAATGGAGAAACACTGGAAATAAACCTAAAAATTTCTCTGAAGAACATGAGTTTGGAGAATATTTTAAATCTGAAAGGAGCTTAAACATTTATCAGAGAAATTCCGCAGTAGTGATTTTGAGGAAAT
>NW_027186336.1:0-9846 GCF_028583685.1 Petaurus breviceps papuanus
AAATCCAATGTTCCAAGACAATTTCAAAAGAATTGTGATGGAAGATGTTATTTACATCCAGAGAAAGAACTAGAGTCAATGCAGATCAAAGCTTACAATTTTCAATTTTTTGTTTTTTGTTTTTTTCTTACTCTTGCTTTTCCCTTTTTTTCTGATATTTCTTACACAACATGATTATTGTGGAAATATGTTTAACATGACTGTCCATGTATAACTTATATTGGAGTGATTGCTGTTTTGGGGAGGGAAATGGGAGAAAAAAAATTGGAAATCAAAATCTTACAGAAATTAATGTTGAAAACTATCTTTACATGTAATTAGAAAAATAAAATACTGTTAAGTGCAGAAAAAAATATCATGGGAAATAGTACCTTTAAAAGTAGAATTTGTTAAACGAAAATTAATGCCTCCGTGAGATATGAAATGATCTAATACAGTAAAAAAGAAAGAAAGTGACCTGGGATAATAGATCATGGAGAGATAATTTACAAATTACTAGACTACATGAAAGCCATGACCAAAGAAAGAGCCTAGACATTAAATCTCACAATATTATCAAAGAATACTGCTGTGATATGTTATATCCAAAGAGTAAAATTGCAGTTTAAAGAATTCACTGTCACGTCTTTTAAAGTGATCCCCAAAAGAAAATTCCTAGCAAAATTATACCCAAAGTCCAGAGTTCCCAGGTCAAAGAGATCATACTTCGAGAAGCCAGAGTGAAATAATTCAAATATAATGTAACCATAGGACAGATCAAATAAGCTTTAATGGGTTCCACATTTAAAAAGTTCAAAGCTTAAAATACGAGAGTGGCGAGGACAAAGGAAATCAGATCACTAACAAGAATTATCTACCCAGAAAATCTGAGTATTCTCCCACAGGATGAAAAATGGATATTCAATGCCATAGAAGATTTTTAAAGCATTCCTGATGAAAAGATCAAAACTGAATAGAAAATCTGATATTTAAGCACAAGGTTAAAAGAAGCATAAAGAAGCAAATATGAATGAGTAATCATATATGAGTGAATCATGTCAAAGTGTTTACATCCTTAAATGGGAAGATGATACATAAGAGCTCTCAGGTCTTTATCATCATTTGGGCAACTAAGCAGACTTTTCATAAAATATAGGGCATGGATATGAGTGAATTATGTTGGAATGTCCTTCAGAAATTAAAGGAATGAGAAAAGAGAATGCACTGGGAGAAGGTGGAAGAGAGAAGTACATGAGGGAAGTTACCTCATGTAAAAGACGCACACAAGGAGGAGCTTTTACATCGAAGGGAAAAGTGGAGGTAGGAGTGGCAGGCAATGCTTACACCTCACTCTCATCAGAATTGGTTCAAAGAGGGAAGAATGCACATACGCACACACACACACACACACACACACACACACACTCAGACTTATATGTAAACAATAACAGCTCTTTCTGCGTTGGCCAATAATTGGATATTGAGAGGATGCTCATCCATTGAGAATGACTCAACACGTTTTGGTATATGAGTGTGATGGAGCACTATTGTGCTACATGTAAAAATGAAGGGGATAATTTCAGAAAAACCTAGAAAGATTTACTCGAAGTGTGATGCAAACTGAAGTGAGAAAGAAGAAGCATGAGATAATTGTGGTGTAATGAAAATCAACTGTGAAAATTTGGTTACTCAAATCAATACTATATTCCAAGTCAATTTCAAAGGACACATGACGAAAAAAATTTCCATATACAGAACTCACAAAAGTTGAGGAAAATTTCAAGTACAATTTTTTGCCTTTTTTTGTAATGTGCTTAATATGAAAATATATTTTGAATGTCTTCATATGTATAATTGTAAAACATTAATTAACTAATTAATTAATGTTGCTTTTTGGAGGTGGGAGGGCAGGACAATTGGTGTCAAATGACTGGCCCAAGGAAACACGGCTAGTAAGTGTTAAGTGTCTGAGGTCGGATTTGAACTCAAGTTCTCCTGAGTCCAGGGCCACTGCTCTATTCACTGCACTGCCTAGCCACACCTTCGTGTGTATAATTGATATGATATTGATTGCCTTCCTAGTGGGTTGGGAAGGGGAAAACATATGAAGAGAATATGAAACACAAAATTAAAAAAATGTTGAAAACAAATCCAAACATTAAAAAATAAAACCAAAAACAGGGAGAAAAATGCTTTGGAATATTATTGCTCAACAACCAATAAGAAAAGAGTTGGATTCAAAGAATCCTGGGAAGATTTGCATGAACTGGTAGCAAAGGAAGTAACAACAGGCAGGAAATTTTTTTTAAATAACAATAGCTGTGGAATTCATAAAACATCTATTACTGGATGGTTGATAACTATGTTTGTGAAGAATGATAATGAACTTTGGGAAGTAATCCATTTTAGACTAGTTACATGCATTTATTAACTCCATCAGGATATTTATGTACTTCTGGAAGTACATACTTGTGGAACTTCCTTTCATTATCCTTCATTAAATATGTTTCAATATTTTAAAATATAACACTAACAGTCCATCAGTCTTTAATACCCATCACACACTGAGCAGAAATATTAAAAGCTATTTTACCTCTCTCTTTGTCTAAACCTAAATAGTAAATCTTGTTAATCAGAGAAGCGTTTGAGATGATCCATAGCAAAGCTTTATTTTTCCTGTGAGAACTAAGGTTGAATAATGTTCTTTTTTCACAGTGGCCTAGAGGACATGCTGCAATGATTGATCTTTGAAATTAAATCCAAAGAAAATTTCAAGAACCAAAATCATGTCTATGACTTCATGCATTGATATTGTCATGTTTTCACTTGATAGGTTCAGGGAGAGAGGAAATATGTATTAGGAAACTATTTTTAGTGAGTGAGTCATTTCATAAAGATATCCTTCCTTTCCATGCTTGAGCAATAAAAGACACTCATCATTTTCCCCAAAAATTGCACTTTCCACAAAAATGTTAAGTTTCTTTATTGAAAGAAGTACTATTTGGGAAAACACAAGTGAGAGTAATATTCACATACTACATATAATCTGAGGGTGGAAGACAGGCAATGTGATGTAGGGCTTAGAGCAATAACTTAGCACTGAAGACATGCGTGTTTTAGCCATAGCTCTTTCATCAATTATTTCTGATATTTTAGTGAAGCTATTTCATGCCCCTTTTCCTCAGGGACATTTTTTAGACATTGGCGAAGTAGGCTTGCACAATATCCAGGATCCCTTCATGTGACAGAAGTCAGGTGACACTGATTTAATCCTTGCCATACAAAAAATGAGCATCTAAGTAACACATTGAATAGAGCATTGTACCTGGAGTCAGGAAGACCTGAGTTCAAATTTGAACTCAGACAGTCATTACCTGTGTGACCCTGGGCAAGTCACTTAGCCTCGTTTTCCCTGATTTACTTATCTAAAAATTAGATGAAGAAGAATATGGCCAACCACTCAAGAATTCTTGCCAAGAAAACCACAAATGCGGTCACAAAGAGTTTGATGTGACTGAAACAAGTGAAAACAAATAAAAAGTGCAAGAGAGGTTGAGAGGGATGGTGCTCAAAGGCAGGCTCACTCTCTCAAAGGCAGTTTGCCAAAATTGTGCCTATGATGTCATTGGTGTAGGGATATCTAGGCAAGATACAACTTCTCCCAATTCTGGTTAGTCCCTTTTCTGAAATTTATAGTCTCTGAGAGGTTATTAGATTATTATGAAATGAAGAGACTTGGCCGGAGTCACACACAGACACTATATGACAGAGATATTTTTAAAATTTGGGCCTGCTGACTCCAAAGTTCATTCTGCATGTATTATACCATGTTGCCACTCTAGGGTCTGACTAAACCATAGAGCAGGCAGTGTCGATATTACCCACCTGTGGGTACTTGTAGAGCTCAAGAAGTGTCCCCATCTGGACAGACAGAACTGATGTGGCTCCTCCAATGACAGCCACAGATTTCTCCTGCCCCCAGCAGCTGTAGTTAGGGATGAACTGGCCCTGCCCAGACAGCCACCATAGGGAGCTCTCCAAGGTCCTCTCATCGCTGTGGTAGGTGTTGTAGAGGTGGAAGCCCAAGGTCATGTTGGGCAAAAGATTAGGTTTCTTGTTGATCTCCTCTACAGCAAACATTAGTGCCAGGGCTTGTTGGTAATTTTTGTATAGCCACCTAAAGGGGAGAGAATCAGAAACCAATAGCAAAATCTATAAAAAGAATTCATTTTAGGAAAGAGGATATTCCAGTCACAAGGATGTAAAATCTAATGAGTCCAGTTCATTTTGAGTGCATTAACAGCCTTCTTGATTCTATACTGCTCCATTTTGTGATTGGAATGTTGAGGATTATTTGCATTGAGTCCTGGGTATACTTTGGCCTTCCAGAATGATTCCCTCACTGAATCATCCATTCATGCATTCAAACAAATATATGCCATTTCAGCATCACAGTGTTAAAGATTTTGAAAATCTTCTAATAAATTATATTCTCAAAAGGAACTGCCACTATAACATTTCCTGTAAGAACTTTAGTAGCTTTCCCTAGGAGATAAATCAAGAGGTCCTAGGAAGTTAAAAAAAAATAAGCAAAATCCTTAGTCATCCTGTAATAGTAAGACCAGAATTGATTGCCAAAAGATATTTTATTTTCTGGATTCTGTATTTGAATATAAACTCACTCACAACTTCCCTCTGGCATCACCAAAATTTGGTCAGCACCTGTCATGAATCTTGTTGCACAACCCAAGTATCAGTTCCCATAGTTCCTGCTCCCAGAGACTGATCCTGCTTGTCCCTGTCCTTTCAGTTCTGTCCAATGCTGCTGTGCCTTCTAGAAATGTCAGTCCTTGTGGATTTCTCTCCTTAGAAACATCTGCAACTAAGAATTCCGCACCTGCACCTCTTTCCCAAGTACTTTACCTTGAAGAAAATCAGGAAATGAGTATGAATTGGGAGCTGGTGCCTCAGCGTCACTGGCCTCCTCCTTTTCCTTGATACCAGGGCTGTGTCTAGGCATCTAGTTTGAATGTCTTTCCCCCAGTAGTATGAGTAGGAGATAAGGGATGCTGCTATTTTTCCTACTTGATATGCTGAATGTTCCTGATTCTGTGTTACGACAATTCCTTACACGAGTATGTACCCATAAGTTATCCAAATATCTCATGTCCTCAGAAAGTCTAGGATACAGTCAAGGGTAGTGTGATTGGCACAGAAATCTGTCACAGAAGGCAGTGATGAATATTTGGCTTGTGACTGGTACAGAGAATTTTGGGAATGCTAAGCAGATAGAAGAAGACTTCGTGAAATAATTCATAGCCCTGGAAGGGTGGAGATTTTTATGGGTGGAAATGAAGGTCTCCAGGAGAGAGAAATCAATGGAAAAGAGCACAGAAACATATTTAAGAGACAAGAAGCACTCTAATTTTCTAACCATGGAATGTGCTAGTAGGTGTTGTCTAAGTGTCTTCGGGTCTTGATGAGGAGTGATCATTCAGAGCTCTCATCCTTTCCTATCACCTTTCACCTTCCATGGAAGGGACTGAGATAAAGCAAAATTGTAAATTACTATTAAGAAATTTTAATCAAGAAGCCCTAAAGTAATGGTCAAGAGATCTCATATTAATAGTGACACGTTTCAAAATATTTACAACCCAAAAACATTTCTCCAGAAGCTCTCACCTTTAAGGCAATTTAGACCCACATTTTGGGAGATTAAAAGCAAACAGAAGCGAAATTTAAGGCCTTCCCATTCCCTCTATCATCAACATTCATACTGACCTTCCCTCTATTAATTCAGTTTTCTGAGCATTTGAAACCCTGTGTTCATTCTTTCTTCATTCACTCTTGCTATAATTAGAATCTGGAAGAAAGGAACCAATTTCCCTGTCAACAGAACAAACAGTGTTCTCAAGGAAAAGTCTGTCAAAGGTTGCAAGAAGCAAAAAAGGAAATTTGGTCCACAATGGCCTTACATCCAATACTACACAGAAGGTGGGAACATCTTTATCTATGTCTTGCCAAATATTCTCCATTAGGCCTAGGTGGTGAACGATAATGGAATAGGAAATATTGGGAATATCTTAATGTATTCATGAAACATAAAGAAATATGAAAACATTTCATTATTTTAGAGCAATGAAAAGAAAACATATGGAGAAAGGAAAAATAAAGCATAGAGACTTCAACCTGCAGAAAGAACATAAAAACAATGGAGGTGCCAAAACAGAGCAACATACTGAAGGGGTCAAAATCACCGTCCATGTCCCATCCTTCCTGTCCCCAAATTATTGCTTCAAACCCCTTGTGAGGCCTGTGGCTCACCAGTAGCATTCCCGTGAAATAGAGCAGGGATATTACTGAAAGGAATGATTCTTTGTGTGTTTGTGTGTGTGAGTGTGTGTGTTTTAAGACTCAATCTAATTTTAATAGTAAAGAGTTTTTTGTTTATATTTGAGGTTGCATTGCTAGATACTCGATTCTTGTGTTATTGGGGTTGTTCACAACAAGAACGAGCTGAGACAAACCTCCAGATCTCTCCATTGCCTCAAGATCTGTGAACGGAGAGACAGACAGACAAAGATGGAAATGCAAACATAAGCACAGAGACAGGAAGAATAAAGCGAGAGAGAGAGAGAGAGAGAAAGTGAGAGTAACTGAGAGAAACTGAGGGAATCCTTTCACTCTTTAGCTCTGAAAGAAGATCAGATGGATGGAAATGGACCATGAACATGACAAGTCAGAGAAGAGTCCCTCAGACAAGCAAACAAAGGCTCGCCTTCCTTCCTGCCTCTTCCACAGAGAACTCTGCAGTCATTGGTCTGCTCAGAGGCACAGGCAGGCAGGTACTTACTTATAATTCCGACAGTCCTTGTCAGGTTTACTTCTAAACAGTCCAGCTCCTATGTCACTTCTCACTTCTACTGAATACATGGGGAGGAAAGTCCCAATCATGAGATCCCCATTTCTGACAAGGCTGGGGCTGATTTGGGGGAAGCAGGGTGGTTCCTCTGTCCTGTTCTCAGAAACTGGAAGCATTGATAGGAGCAGGAACGAAAACAACAGAGAAATCTTTCTCTGAACAAGAAGAGATGTATCCATGAACATTAGATAAAGACTGAAGCCTTGAAGGAGCCAACAAACTTCCAGAATTCGATCAAACATTTGATGTTTTTTCTGCTGAGAAAACTCCTGGAGTTGCAATGTTTTGTTCTAGGGAAGATGACCAAGTTGAGTCCTTTCTCCACACCTGAGGAAACACAGAGGGACATTAGTTGTGCCTATGTCAAGGACAAGGACAGTGAAGTAAGACCAAGGGGTGGTTATAAGATTTCTCTGGCCCCTCCACTTCATTCTGTCTCTTAGTGACCATATGGTTAGTCACTGGCAATTGTGTCCACAGGGACATGTAGATCCAGGAGGAGCTCTGGGGACCATTTCTGCCCTAGGCATCCCCAGCTGTGTCCCTGCATCCAAGGCAAAAACACATGTGGAAAAACACGTTTTGGAATCTGTCCCTGTTGTCAGCAGAGACCACTGGACAGGAGCCCTCCTAGAGGAGGTTGTTTTTCCCTGCATGACCCAGGGGGCTGCAGTTTTCCTGTACCTGGTAGATGTTTGCAATACGTAGAATTTGATGTGAATAGACAAGATGAAAGAAAGTTTGTGAGAGGGCAGTTGAGCTGAGAGTCTAAGGGACACATGACTGTGACAGGCAGTGACTTCTGATCCAGGATGGCTCTTATCCTTCCTTAGTTTAGGTTGTCCTCAGAGTTGTGGTCATAGAACCAGAGAGAAGCAGTGAACAAAACTGAGGCCAAAAAAGAGTCCAACTGTTGTCTGGAGAGAATCACCATTTACAATTCCCAGTTTTACTGACCCCATCACCTGATATCTTGCTATACTGACAGCGTCTGGAAATGCATATTTTCCCCCAAATTCTGTGATCGTGGAATTTATAACAAGAACAAACCTGAAAAATAAAGAGACATTTAAAGTAAAATTTCTTGCCTACGGCCTTCCTGTTTAAAAGAAGTTCAGTACACGTGCATTTAAGTAGTGCTTTAAGGTGTATAAAGCCGTCTAGATATGTTATTTAATTTTATTCTCACAACAACCCTGTGAAGTAGGTGCGTTATTATCAGCATCTTACTGAGGAGCAAACAGGCAAGAAAGAGGTTTAGTTCCTTGTATAGGATCACACTGTCAGTAGATATCTGAGAAAAGATTTGAACTCAAGTCTTCCTGATTCCAAATCTGGCATTATCCATTACATTACTCTTCAATCTACAGAAAAGAATATTCCACCTCCAAAAATGGCTGCTCTTTGAACCTAAATCCTTTCACGTCTTGTATTGGTGGCAGGGAAATTCACTGTTTAAAACTCACAGCAAAAATCAGGGTAAAGACATTGCTGATTTCCAGAGAAAGGAAATCTCTCTGAATAAAGAGGGTCTTGGAAAGAGGTGCTATGACTCAGGGGACCTTGAAAGCTTGAAGGGAAATGTTCAGGGGAGTGCAGATGGAACATGCCAGCCAAATGGTCCAGCTGAAGGAGGCCTGCCCTCCCAGAATGTTGGAGTTGTAGGGAAAGGCTCAGGTCACTGCACCATCATCAGAGTTCTGCCAGATTCAATGAAACACAGACACAGATAGACATAGACACAAACACTGACACAGACACACAGACACATGCACACAGGAGGATGGACATTAAAGGGAACAGCCCTAAGGCAGGGGGCCAAGCAGCTACTTATTGAAAGTTTTACCGTTGAGTAGTGCCACACTCTTCATAAACCCATGCACAATGGCACACCAGGACGTTCTACACTCCAGCATCTCCCACAGCCTATCCAAATTCCTGTCTGTTGCTTCCATGACACTATTTATCCATCTCATACTCTTCCATTTCCTTGGCTTCTGCCTTTGATCTTTCCAAGCATCAGGGTCTTTTCCAATGAATCCTGTCTTCTCATTATGTGACCAAGGTATTTAAGGTTCAGCTTCGGACTGATTTGATCTTTGACATAAAAAGGATCTCAAAAGTCTTGTGCAGCATCCCAGTTCAAAAGTGTTGATTTTCGTATCCTCAGCTTTCCTTATATTCCAACATCCGCAGCCATATGTTGCTATTGGAAAAAACCATAGCTTCGCAAATAGGGATCTTTGTTGGCAAAATGAGATTCCTGTATTTTAGTATGCTGTTCAGATTTGTCACAGCTTTCCTTCCAAGGACCAAGTGTCTTTTACATTCTCTGCTGCAGTCATATACATTGAGCTTTGAGCCCAAAGCAAGCCTTTTTCAACTACCCAAAAGACCACTCTACTTCTATTTGCAATAGTCTAATTGTTAGGGGATAAGAACCCGCATCATGGTGGCTGCTGTGTCAGAGGAGAAAAGGTTGGGGAAGGACATATATAGGAGTGTCAGCAGGTGAAGTCATCTCTGTTCATATTTTATTGCTACTGTCTTTGCCGCCCTAGGAGTTACCTGAGATCATGGCCTCATGAGTACTGCCACACGTCCAATGGGTCACCTTCAATAAAGATGATTCCTCTTTCTAAGAGGAAGCTGGGTTACAGCTGTTCTCAGTATATCAAGGCAAAGGCCTCCCTCTCATGGTCTCTCAACCAGCCAAATTGTGAAGCCTGAAGGCTTAGATAAAGTCCTTTTTGGTGTCCGTCTCCTCAGAGGCAGCATGAAATTTTGGGAAAATCCAGGTACTGCATCAGAATTCATTTCTGTCACTTACTGTAAGTGTGAGGTTGGGTATATTATAAAGCCTGCTTAACTGAATGAGAGACACAGAGAAAGGAAGAAAGAAAGAAAGAGAGAGAGAGAGAGAGAGAGAGAGAGAGAGAGAGAGA
>NW_027186336.1:9946-12627 GCF_028583685.1 Petaurus breviceps papuanus
AGAGAGAGAGAGAGAGAGAGAGAGAGAGAAAGAAAGAAAGAAAGAAAGAAAGAAAGAAAGAAAGAAAGAAAGAAAGAAAGAAAGAAAGAAAGAAAGAAAGAAAGAAAGAAAGAAAGAAAGAAAGAAAGGGAAATCTTGCAGCCCCTGGCAATTCCAAGGATGTCAGAGGCCTGGGAAGAGGTGTAAGACTGGCTCCTGTGATGGCAGGGTGAGGTTTTTTTTCTCATTTCGTTGCTGACTGTATCCCTTGGAGTAGGCATTGCTGCTACTGCTGGTATAATGGGCCCTGGCTTCTTCCTTGGGCTCGATGGTGTTGCTAGACACATACCCCTTGCCCCAGAGCTGGAGCCAGAGAAACAATTAGGGATCCTATCACCCTGACTTCACTCCACTTTAGAACCACATGATATAATGAGGGGCCTTTCCTGGAATCTGCTGGTGTCAACCAATACTGGAATAAGTGTAACCATTGCTCATGGTGCAAGTCAGCATGGCCATGGTCCCAAGAATTGCAGAGTCAGAGGGAAGCTGAGGCAGCCCAGTTTGAGAGTGGGAACCTGAAACGGTAAAAACCCATTAATGACCCTGAACCAAAAAAGCAATCTAGAAAGTGCTTTGAGATCCGCAGAAGAGTCAAGGGCAGGGATGAGAAAGCAAAACAAAAGAGTTCTTTAGGTAGTCCTGATAGGAGAAGGGCATGTGCAGTAGGGCACAGACAAGAGACCAGGGGAGACTATGGTGCACAGGAACCCAAGAGATCTGTTCCCCCAAGATCACAAAGCTGGGCCCGAGCTTTCCTAGGTCCCTTTTATCATTTCCCTGAAACCATGTGATGATTTTTGGGAGAAGGTGAAGAGTCTAGAGGAAATCTGTGCCAGATCCTAGGATTTCATAATCACCCTGTAGATACTAGGCCTTGAGCCCACTGGGAGGCTGTGTCGTTCAGGGGAAAGGGTTGAAGTGTTGGGATATCTGGGCCCCACACAGCTGAGCTGTCACACATGAGAGTTAACAGGGTTCAGAGCTGCTACAGACACAGCCAGCTGGGTGGCCCACCACTGTCGATCACCAGGGTCCTCGTGCACACACTGCCTGCACAGAACCAGGGCCAGTGTCAATGCTGGCTACAGGACCCATATCCACCCTACTCTTTCAACTAAATATTCAAATTGCTGGTACAAAAAATGATTATGTTCTGATAAAGGATTTGCAGTGAATGGAGCTCTCTTGAATGTCAGTTCTTGCTGTTTGTCCTTTGTTCTTTTAAAGGAATATGATGGGGATGTGATGCCGTGTCATGCAAGTGGACTGGGCGTAAGCGAGGGAAGAGGGTGCAAAATCTCAAGCCTCCCTTTTTCCTGCAGAGACATCTTCATCTAGTGGCTAGATACAGATTCAGATGACTGGAGATGGCCCTGGATGGAGTAGGAGACCTTGACCTTTTGAAGCTAAGGTCTTTTAAGTGTCTCAGTTTGACTGAGGAAACATCCATTCAGTGATTAACATTTTTTTATTAGTCAAGAAGGCACATCAGTAAATGCCAAGATGTTTGCTAAAGGAGACAGGTAATTAGAAATGTCATTGTCATTTCTCCATCCCAACTTTATGATTAGCTGTGTTTCCACATTTTGAGAAAGGTCAGGAGGCTCATCCCAGAGAAAGTATGTCATGGAATTCTACAGTCCTAGATAGGAGGCAAGAGGTGGAATATCCCAGGGCCTTACCATATTGGCATTCTTATTCTTAAAATTTATTGTGATTCCTGTAAAAATTACCAGGCAATGAAGCAGAATGATTCCTGCCACCGTTGTCTACCTTATTCTTGATACTTTGCTGAGTGTTTCTGTGTGGCCTCAGCAGAATGATGTAACACTTGGGAATAAAGATGCAGCCCAGTAACCCAGCACCGGAGGCCAGGATGAAGAAGATTTCCACAGTAACCGTGGCCTTGCCCTTGGTGCTCTGGTATGTGGGGAGGAAGGAGACACAGACACTGCAGAACACCAGCATGCTGAATGAGATGAACTTGGCTTCATTAAAGATATCGGGAAGGTTCCTGGCCAGGAAAGTCACCGTGAAGCTGCACAATGACAGGAAGCCCATGTAGCCCAGGACAGAGTACAAGGCAATGTCAGAGCCCTCATTGCATTGAATGATGATGTGATCTGGTTCAGAGTGTGGGTCCATGTCTGGGAAGGGGGGAGAAGTTCCCAGCCAGATGCCACAGAGAATCACTTGACTCCCAGAGCAGATGATGACGACAGAGTTGGCCACTCTGGATTGTACCCACATTCTACCTCTACTCCCTGGTGTTGTGAGACTGAAAGCCAAGACTACCATGGTAGTTTTGGCCAAAATGGAGGATACGGCTACAGTGAATACAATCCCAAATGTCGTTTGTCTGAGGAGGCAGGTTACTGAAGGAAATCAGATTGACTTTAAATATATTTAATCAGTTTACATGTAGCATGCAGGACAGACATAACTCAAAGGTGAGACTGACCTCATTTTTCATTTTACTGGAAAAGAAGACTTCCACAGTACTATACAGAAACAGCTTGTTGGGCTCAGAAATGCAATAGCATTTGGAAACTGGATGTCATTCCTTTGTTCCATACTCTTTGGATGATTAAAGTTAACATTTCCACTGAATTAAGATGAATGTTTGTGTGTCATACTGC
>NW_027186337.1:0-4212 GCF_028583685.1 Petaurus breviceps papuanus
TGAATTTGGGGAGATGTTATTCCCTTGCCTTAGCTTATGTACCTACTCTCTTAATAGCAAATTTTTATAATCAATGATATTGTAAGCAGAGAATCAAAAGTTTTTAAATAGTTAATTGGAATATCTTGGTGACTATAATATTTAGCTGTTAGGTTTCAGATTTAAGCCCAAGTGAGTATAGTAATTCCTGTGTAAGTCAGGGTCTTTTAGCTCTTTCTAATATTATGGTGATAATTAGCCCAAGAGTTGGTGGGAATATTATTCTGTTATTATAATACTTTTCTCAGTTTTGTTAACATTAGTTTATATTAAAAGAAGAATGGTTAGTGGTCTGTTTAAAGTATAAGAAACTGTGTTCTCATGTGAGTTTCTTGAACATGACAATTGGTCAAGGTTCCAGTTCTGATTTTGTAAGAATGATAAGGGTATAAGGCTAAGGAATGATAAGTAAACATTGTTCCAAGGTCACTTCTGTAGGGTAAAGGACATAAGAAAACAGATTCCTACAGCAGGATGAAGAGTTGCTGAGATGTGTTGCTGAAGACGGCTACAGACAACAAGGACCTGAGGCCCTCTGTCACATGGTGTACCCCTCAGACAACTGTGAAAGGAGACTTTTGGACTTTGAAGGGCCACTTGATTCTTCGTTATTGTTTCCATTTGGGTCTCTGTATCTGTATTCATAAAGGGGGCCTCCCCCCTTTGTATTTTGCCAACTCATTGTGTGGGGAGCCAAGCCCACCCAGGGACTCCTGCCCTTCTGTTGCAGTGTCTGAGAGAGTGATAGAGAGGAGCCCTGGTGGCCAACAGTGGAGCTGAGAAGGAAAAGTTAGGTGAAAAGATAGCGAAAAAGATTACTCACCCAGAGGTTCACAATCATAAATGAGATGGGACTCCAGTAGGGTGGAAAACTGAGTCAATTGTATTCAGCTAATAGTCCAATATATATAATGTAAAATTGCACAGTTAACATAAGTCACTGTCTTTGGGATTACACCATTGCCATAGTTCCCATTCACCTCATACCTGATGACCATGCACTCTATCCTTGTTATCAGGGTACTGGTACCAGGAGGGCCATTCCAAACCTCCCTAAACCTCCCTAGAACAGAACGGAGTTGTCCCAAGGCTTCTAGTTAATACTACATTGCATCATTATGCTAGTTTCCCCTGGGAACACTGCAATGCTCCTTGTTCCCAAGCCAGGGAGACTTACCACACTCCTCATGGGGATGTGAAGCCCATGCCTGTGCGCTTTCCTGGGGGATGGGGAACTGATCCGAGCTTGGTTAGCAGGGTCTTAGGCTGAGAGGGCTTATTCAGCCTTCAGGGTCAGAGTCCGACTGGCTGTAGTCCTCAGCAATGTTTATCTTACATAAAAGGAGATGAGAATTAGAACAAAGAAAAGTGTGGAAATTTAATGTTCATTTAAGAAGAGAAGGGACTGGAGAGATAGCAAAGGGTTAAGTTTCCACAGTCCCCAAAAGGAGATAACAAAATTTAAAGGAAACAATACTATCCTAATGGTTGATTATCCCCACCCCCTCCAAAAAAAATTTCCCTAGAGGCTGGGGGAATGAGATTGTCTTCGGAAATGGAATCTAGCATGTTTGCAGTCTGACAATGGAAGAAGTCATCAGCTCCAGTACTGGCCAATGGAGTCTTAGCACCCGGCAAAACCGACAATAGCCCTCCGAAGCCACAGCACCAAAGGAAGGCATCTGTCCACGGGCTGCCCAGAAAGACTGAGTCAAGGCCGGCATGCCCGCGAACCTGCACATTCAGCTTGTGAATCGACAGACACACAGGCCCCAGAATGCTTGTAGGCAAATGCCCTCCTTGGCAGAGTCTGAGGGCTTTCTCTCATTTCCCCTGATGGGTGGCATAGTCCAGATCGAAAGAGCAGGCAAAGTAGTCCGTGGGGCCTGCCGAATTTGATCTGGGATGGAACTCCGTGGCCGCCTTCTGCAAGGAACCTGGTGGTGGTTCCCCACAGGAACCCCTGCTGCCTCAGGCATTAGCAGCATCTTTTCCCACTTGGACGGGTTAAGGTGGCCCAGGCTGGAATCGCCTAATCGCCAATTTGTTTAGGAGGCTGTGTCCTTAAGAGCTAGAATCAATTGAGACTCTCAGCCCTTTGGACCGTGGCATTCCTCCTACCTGGGGGCAGATGGTCCTCTGTTCCCTCTGGGGCTACTGCCAAAGCCCTGACTGGCCCTAGGGAGCAAGGCTCAGCTTTCTGCTTCTGCATACTTAGATGGGTTGGGGAGCGCCCTGGAAATGAGGGCGAGAATAAGGGGCTGCCCCTTGACTCGGGTAATTTTTAGCCAGAGGCCAGCAGCTCCACACCTGCTTTCCAAGGAGGCCTGCTTCCGCTATAGCCGAGCGTGCTTGGGCTCAGAGAATGGCCTGCATTGATAGTTGAGGCCAAAGAAGTTGGCTCGAGGGCGTTCAGGGGAAGGTGGACAGACATCCTCCCTGCCTTTCTCAGAATCTCTCCGCATTCCATTGTGTCCCATACAGCCGCTGGCCTGGAAGTGATAGTTTCCTGTGGAGACTTGTTGACTGCAGGGAGGCTCTCTCCCTACTTAGTTAAACCCAGAGCTGTGGACTGCCGCCGGGAGGGGAAGTGTTTTCCCATGGTGGTCTCTTTGGAGGGTTTCCCAGTTTCAACCAACAATTTCATCGCGTTTGTTCCATCACGACGTCCAGTTCCCTTTGCTGGCTTTACTGCCAACTGAATCATGCTTTCATGCGGACAGTCAGATGGATGGCTCCTCTTCTCTCAGAGCACATTTTGCAAACGGTGCCTGAAGGACAGAGCAAGGACGGTGCAAGGCGGGAGCCTGCACATGTGTGATTTGGGGAAGGCGGGCAGGGGCTATTGCTTTGGAAGGAGAAACAAGTTCACGTTGGCGTGTCAGGATGGAGTTCTAGGTCCCACTCAGGGGCGGGGGGTGTGTGGGCAGGAGTCCGAGATGATTTGTGGAAATCAATCATCCTGAAACTTCTGTCTTTGCTGGCCGGAGTGTAGTGGATGCTAAAGTGGTTTTTCATGACAGCAGTGTAGTGGGTGCTTAAGGGGCTTGGGGCCCCTTAGGGGAAGGAATGCAGGGGGCGGGGCTGCGGTACGAGCACCGCCTCCCAGCTGCCTACTCCAGTGTCTCTTCGAGAATGTGGACTTGGCCTCTGGAGAGGGAGCTAAACAAAGCTTTGGATCCCAGCCTTCCTGCCGACGCATCTCCCAGTTCCCGCCCCAGGGCCAGCTGACTTGGGTCTTCTGACCTCTCTTCGACACACTTCACCTTCTCCCTCCTCTGGAAGGCTGCAGTAGGCTTTCGTGGGCGGTCAATTCGCAATTGTCCAAAGGGGTGGCCGACTTTACCTAGAGTCCCCGAAGGTCTGCCCGCGGAAGCAAGGTCCAAGAGCCCAGAGGCATGGCGCAGCCTCCCGACCATGCTTTGCCAGACTTCCCGGATCTCTACACGTCTGCGGAAGAATGGGCTGCGCTGCTTCACCCGCCGTTTTCGGAGCTGGAGAGCAAGAGCGACGTGACCGAAGGCCCGGGAAGTGGCAGCGACACTGTGTCTTCGCTAAGCCTCCCTGAGGGGCAAGGCGATCGTTCTCTCTCTTCTGAGGAGTATCTGTCCGTGCTGGACCACCTGCTGGAATGCTTGGGAGGAGAGCAAGGAGGAGAGGACACGCCGTGCAGCAGTGGCCCTTGTGGCCCAGTGGAGGAAGTGGCAACCTTGGTCCCCACCGAGAGTCAGACTTGTGGGCAGGCACTGCCTGCCAGCGCCGCTGCCGCGCCAGCTGCGCTGCCTGCCGCCCCGCCGGCCCCTGCCGCAGAGGACGACGACAGAAGCCATGCTGTTGGCCCTGACAAGAGCAAGCCCAGGCGGTCGGTGCGCTTTTCACCTTATCAACGCCAAGCCTTGACCGACTCTTTCCAGGCCAATCGAATCCCCAGCGCCCAGGACGTGAAAGCCCTGGCTGCTGAGCTGCACCTCTCCACCGGCCAGGTGCGAAACTGGTTCCGAAACCAGAGGAAGAAGTACAGCCACTGGTTTGCTCACTTGGTGGACGAAGAGCAGGGCCCGAACGCACAGACACAGACGCTGCACGCCGTGACTCAAGCCATGTCTTGGAGAACTGGCCCTGGCTCCATGGCCCGACGACTTCTGAAGCAGTAGACACAAAGGCCACTGTCCC
>NW_027186337.1:4312-18655 GCF_028583685.1 Petaurus breviceps papuanus
CCCCCACACCACCACAAAGGACCCCCTGCATGCTCTGCTTGGGCTGCTGGACAGCTCCAAACAATCTGCAGGCCCATATGTAACTCTGCCCAAAGCCCCCTCCAAGTCTCCCGACCCTGGGCGACGGCAAGACCACCGCCGGCTCTGTCCATGAAAAGGAGATCCCAGCAAAGGACCCCTGGCACTGCACTCTTCGAGTCACATCTTCTTCCGGGGGCCCAGGATTGCATACGACTGGCGTGCCCACCAACTGGGCCTGCTGGGGAGTCAGGGGGCTGTCTGAAGACCTTGTGCTCCAAGCTTGTAAGAGAATACAATGGCGCTCCCGGGAAGGAGGAATCGGAAGATTTCGGCAGAAGATGGGAAAGACATCAGCAGAGTGCTGACCCATGGTGCTGAGCAGAACCAAGAGAACTCGGCACCCGGCCACAGCCAGCTGACATGACCAACGCCCGTCGACGCCTGAGTTCCTCTGGGCCAGACTGCCATTCAAGAGCGAGTCAAAAGACTGCCAGGAAAAACGCCGTCGACACAGGGATCAGCTGGCATCTATAACCAGATGGAAGAAGATGATTTGGCAATCTGGGTCTTTGTCGGATTCCACTTCTCTGCCACCAAATTCATGCGCTGCATGAATATGTTCCTAATATCACTTTGTAACATAACATCTGTTTGTAAAATCAATTTGTAAAACCAGACTGTAAAATGAATCCCCCCAGCCTCAGAGCATTGACTCTGCCCCTTCCGCCTGCCTGCACTCGGCACAGCAACAATTCATGAAGTGTTTGTTTCTGCTTGGAACAATAACAAGCTACACCTATGAATCCTTCACTAAACCATCTATAAATATGTTCGGTTAGGCAAATGTTATCTTCCTTTAGTATAACGGCCAGCTGCACAGTATGAATCCTTCAATGCCCTATCTATAGGTTAACTCCTTAGCCAATTATACATATAATGAGTTTCCATTAGTCTTGGTTCCCAACATCTATCTTGAAAAACATGACACTGATGGGTGGCAGACTAGGCACTTCTCAGTTAGCTCTGACTGCTAGCTGACTTAGTGACGTTTCCAGCCTAAAACCACACCTCCAGTTAGCTCCCCCTTGGGCTATTTCGAAGTGAATTATGGGCAATAGAAGGGCTCAGTGCATGTTCCTTTAAGCACTGACCACTCCTCAACTCCCCCACAATCCCACTGTTACCTATTTAGTTAGCATAATTGATATTTGATTTACTTCTGTGACTCCTTACAAACTATTCCTGTGATTTGTTTAAGTTGGCAGGTTCCCTAAGAAGGATTTGGGTGACTGATCAGAGTCCCTGCCTAAGCTATTGCGGCTCACACCGCCACCCCCCCCCACCCCCATCAAAAGCACAACGGGGGAGGGTGGGAAAGTTTTTCCTGAGTACCCAGCTAGAGACTTTTTGGGATTGCCGACCTCCTCAATCCGGGCACAGGGGAGATAGACAAGAGGGGAGGGGGGTTGGGGAGAGGGAGGCAGTCGCAGAGGGAAGCAGGGAGGTGGGGAGGAATACCATTTGCACCTGAAAGCTCAGCGTCAGCCATGTGTCTGGAAAGTTTTTGTACCCACGATTCCCTTGAGAATGCGGGGATGAGATTGTCTTCGGAACAGGAATCCAGCATGCCTGCAGTCTGACAATGGCAGAAGTCATCAGCTCCAGTAGAGCCCAATGCAGTCTGAGCCCCTGGCAAAACCGACAATAGCTCTCCCAAGCCACAGCACCAAAGGCATCTGTCCACGGGCTGCCCAGAAAGACTGAGTCAAGGCCTGGGTGCTTGTGAACCCGGACATTCATCTTGTGAATCGACAGATACAGAGGCCCCAAAATTCTTGCAGGTAATTGCCCTCCTTGGCAGTCTGAGGGCTTTGTCGCATCTTCCCTGACTGGTGGCATAGTCCAGATCGAGAGAGCAGGCAAAGTAGTCCGTGGGCCCTGCTGAATTGGATCTGCGATGGAACTCCGTGGACTTCTCGTGCAAGGAACCTGGCGGTGGTCCTCTAGGGGCTAGAGGAACCCCTGCTGGCTCTCAGGCATTAGAAGCATCTTTTCCCACTTGGGTGGGTTAAGGTGGCCCAGCCTGGAATCACCTCATCGCTAATCCGTTTTGGAGGCTGCGTCCTTAAGAGCTTGAATGAATTGAGGCGGTCATCCCTTGGGACTGCGGCATTGCTCCTACCTGGGGGAAGATGGTCCTCTGTCGCCTGTGGGGCTTCTGCCAAAGCCCTGGCTGGCCCCATGGAGCAAGGCTCAGCTTTCTGCTGCTGGACACTTAGATGGGTTTGGTTGCGCCCTGGGAGCGACGGTGAGAAAAAGGGGAGGCCCCTTGATTTGCGGGGGAGAATTATATAAAGCAGTAGCTAATTGCCTTTATAATGAAATGGACCAAGTCCCTATTTATTTTCTAAATAGTTTTAATTTATTACTTCCTTTGTTTCCCAATATTGTAAGTGTTATATGCTTGTAATTAATATCATTTGAATGTTATCTCAGAAAGAGTGAAATAATTTTCTAGTGTAGGGGAGGCATTATCAATTTTCATTTGTTTTGGAACATCCATTGAAGCAAAAGAGTGTAACTAATGTTTAATTATATTTTTTTTACTACTTCCCTTATGTAAAATGAAGCTTAAGTAATATGTAACAAATCGAGTGCACTTTTAAATAATATGTCTAGCTTGTTTTTTAGTAACATGGAATTATTTACATATAATATGTGCATTTTAATGAAAATAAAAGTGAGGTAACATAGCTTTGTGAATATTTTGGAAAAAATATTTGGAACCACTTGAACTTTTTTTTAGTAGTTGCATTATTTTGATAAACAGGTCCAGGAAGTGACGAATGAACTGTAATATGGGTTAAATAGTTTGCGTCCTTTCTCTTATGAGAGCTTGTTATCTTAGAAAAAATATTAAAAAGATCTTTTTGCTGTGTGTTTAAGTTTAGCAGTATTAATGTGTGGTCACATGTACACTGAATATTTGCTGACTCAACATTAAGGGAAAAAGAAAAAAATCATTTTACAATAATATCATAGCAGAAAGCTGTGTCTAGTGTGTAGAAGTAAAGTGGATATTAATAACTTTATCGTTATTAGAATTAATGCAATAACTTGCACTTTCTGGTAACTGATAGACAAAAGAAGTTCTTGATTAGAACCTTACAACTGAAGAGTAGACATATATCCTTGTTTCACAAGGATTGTTTATCATCTGATTATATTCATTTTGGAAGAAAGAGATACTTCAGAAATGGCATTTTTACCTATAATAAGTTCAGACACTACTTAACTCTTGCTTAGGCCATGGAATACATTGAAATCAAAACAGCAGAATCTGTTCTACTTTTACTGAGGTATACATTGTCTTTGAACTGAAAGTTCTAGTAGGCCTCCTAAAATCATACTAGGGATTGTAAAGAAATTTTAACCTATTCCCCCTTTATTCAAAAGAGTTTTAAAATTCATAAATGATCACTAAAATTTTATGAAGCAAATTAATAGAAAATTTTTAAAATGATAGCTCTGTTTTTTTACCTAAAAGTAAAACAAAACTTCTAAGATTGAGATTCATTTGAACGAAATTGGTGTAACATAAGTAATATTAATTACTTATTAAGGTATCTATTAACAAACTATTGCAGAATTCTTATATATCCCAACAATTAAGAAGCTGATCACAGTACTTATGAAAGCTATTATTATTAAAGTCCCTCTAAACAATGGGAATATTGTAAAGTGAGCCTAAATGGTTTGTATAGATTTCCCTATATATTCTCACTGTAGATGAATAAATAACGTTAAATTTCCCATAAAGCTAACACAAAAGAGTTCATATCTTTTACTGAGATAGCAGAGTAAGAGCAACTATGATTAACAATGGATACACACACACACACACACACACACACAAGCATCACCATTGTGAGGAAGCACCAACATCTGACCACATGAGCTGGGGAATCCTGGTACAGCAGTCAGGGTCCTGTATGGGAGGGTCCCAGTCAAAATGTCATCTACATGGGTGAGATTCCAATTTGGGATCTGAATTTTACAGTTTAAGTAATGCTGAGAACAAAGAGGGCATATTGTCGGGCGCTTTTAGCAAGCATCGTATGGGGTGTGAGGCCTGGGAGAGAGGGCACCTAAGAATGTTGTTTTCTTGGGCCCCTCCCAGGCCCCCACAAGAATGATGTTTCCTTGGCATGGCCAGTTCCAGCAGTGGGGCAGTTATCATATCCCTTATCAAGGGCGTGGCCAGGGTCCCAGGAGAGGGGCAGCCCTCAGGTTCTCAGGATCTCTGTTCCCAAACAGCTTAGGTTAACAGAAACATGATATTGAGTTGGAGCCTTGGTTTGTATAATCTTATTCCTCACAGAGGGGCTTACCTTGCCCCTACATTCAGCCTTTAGATTATACAATCCATGGGTTATCCCTGCAAGTGATGTCATGGATTCGTATATTTTCCTTATCCCAGAGTGTATATATATAGATGTTACACAAAAATAAAAGAATTAACAACATGCCAAATAATAGATCACACCAGTGGTGATTAGTGTGTGAAGTAAGTAAATGAGAGGCCTCTAATAGTTTATTAGCAACTATATGGGTTTGTATTCGATGCTCATCGAGCGCTCATTAGTTTTTCTGCAATATTTGCCTCATTTCCCAGGAAGAATTCTATATAGAAATTAAGGGATCAAGGGAAAGATAGATATTGGGTAAGGGCAAAGGCTTAGGGGTCCATTCAAGGTTAAGAGTATTTTCTTGGTGAGGGAAAAAATAGAAAGCATCCAGAGAAAGGGGCCTCTTGGCTTATAGATTATAAATCAGTCTGGTTATTGGAGGTTACACAAATATGTTGGCCAGATAGTTCACATAACAGAAAAGTTAGAAAGCTATTACAGAGTCAAATCACACAGGTTGGAGGAATGGTTCAATAGACAGGGCTTCAACTGCCTAGTGGCCATCCCACAAACTACTCCCTTATCACCTGTACTCAAATGCCCCAGTACACAGTTGGATTGAACTGTGAAATTCTATAGGTGCAACTGATTACTGTAACAGGGGAAGAGATAAGTATTTTGTTAGGGCATGGTGCCCTTGAGCTAGGGAGAAATGTGATTTTGCCAATTAAGGTGATTTTACAAATTATGTTTCAAACAAAAGCATGCCAGCACCCCCATCATCCTCCTTCCCCCCCCCCCAAACAGATAGGGCATAAAACCTTTTGGGGACAAGGGACGAAAGTCTCAGCTTTCCAACCTGCTTCATGCTGGGGGAGGATATAGAGATGTCATTGCTTTGAAGGGTCCCACCATTGAAGGGCCTGGGTCTGTAGCCAGTGTCCAGGGGTGATGGGTCATGGTTTGAGACAGTGGTTGTCACTCAGCCTGAGATGTCATCTCCAAGTAAAGGGTGCTGGGCTAGAAGAAATGAATCTGGCAAAGAGATTAAGCAAACCATGGCCACAAAAGGAGAAGGAGGAAATTAACCAGAAGTAGGATGCATATGGTCTAGTATAAACCATTACTCAGGCTATTTCACTTTCCTTTTCATTTTCCCATAGACAAGATACCGCATCAGTTATTATTCTTTCACTAACATAACTGCACGACCGTAAACTACAGAAATTCCTGACTTGAACCTCACAATTGAATAGTGGACATACATATTTGTTTCACAAAACTTGTTTATCCTTTGATTATATTCACTCTGGAAGACAGAGATACTTCAGAAATTGAATCTTTAACGTATACATTCAGTTACAAATGTTAACTTTTGCTTAGATAATGGAATAATTACAAACATAGATTGAAACAGCAAGATCTCTTCTGCCTTACAACTTATTTCATTAATTTGAAATTTACTAAGCTTTCAGAAGAATAACACACAAGACTTTTCAAAACATCTCTTCTTAAAAATATTTCCTTTCTTAAAAAAACAGCAGTTTGAATTTATCCTTGTGTTGAGAGGAATAATCACTAAACCTTTATGTAAGAAAAATTAATTGGGAAGTTTTAAATGATATCTTTCTTTTTCCTTTAAGCAAAAATAAACCTTTAAAATTGGAATTTGTTAAATTAAATTAGTGTCTTTGAGTAACATAAATTCCCAAAGAGTTACTACAATTTAAATTCCTAGATACTTGATCACAAAATTTAGTCTTAAGCAGTTTGGATAACTTTCTGCACATATTTTAATTCTGGATGAAAAAATAATATTAGATTTTCCAGTAAGCTAACACAAAAAAGCTCATGTCTTTTATTGATTACTTGTTCTAATCATAGGAACTTGTTATAGAAGGAAAAAAAAATATTAGGGACACGTGATATTCCGAATATGACAGGATAAAATATCCTTGGCTCTGTTGAAATTCAGGTAAATTCACAGATATCCAACCATGCAGTAACGATTCCACCACATAGCTAGACTCAGGAATAGGTTCCTTTTTAAAGGACCCCTATGGGTAAACTGAGCCAGGAGAGATCCCATCCCAGGCAGAGGCTAAGATTTTCCCTTTGGCCTTTATGAAATGTGGACTTCCAGTTGTTAACAGTACAAGAACACATTCCCTATGAGTAGCTTATAACATTTTCTCTCAAATACTGATTTAATGCAGATAACTATACCCAAATTTTAACTCAAACAAAATTTAGTTATGGTCTCATGAGCCTTGTACCTTACACAGCAAATTCCTCCAATCAAAGCTTAGAGCCAGTTATTTTTATTTTCATGGAGCTCCAATATGCAATAAAAAATTGTCAGGTCTCACATATGTAAGGGATTCCATTTACCATCTTTGCTTTAAATAAGATTGCCGCATAGACAACATACAAGGGGGCAGTCCCCTTTATGAGTACAGATACAGAGATTAAAAAGAAAACTAACAAACAACTGTCCCTTCAAAGTCCCAAAGTCTCATTTCATACAACTGTGAGGGGTTACACCATCTGATGGGAGTCCTCTGGGTGTTTTCCAGCCATCCATCCTCAGCATCGCATTCCAGGCTCTTTCTCTTCTGCCTTCTTTCATTCACTTTCCTACAAAAGGAACCTTGGAACCAATTTAAATTACCCTTCCTGAACCCTTAGCATTCTTACAAAATTGAAATTGGAGTCTTTCTCAATTGTCATGCTCACACATTAGACCCAGTTTCTTATATTTTTGCATTAATCCATTGTTAATTTCCCCACCAGGAGGATGGAATTTCACTAAGGGATTCACGTTATACTAACAGTTACAACAATTAAAATATTTCCTAAGTAATCCAGAAACTATTATCCTTTTATTATTAACTAATTATAACCAAGCTGAGACAAGTATGGTACTAACTAATTAACAGTATAATATTGCCGCAAATCCTTGACCTACTTGTCCTCACATTATTACAAAGAACTAAAGGACTTTGACTTATACAGGAATATTTATCCTAAAACCTGAGCCTAACACCTTAATCTTATAGCAACTTAACATGTTCCAGAATCAGGTATTTAATAGATTTGATGTTGTATCTCCAAAACTTTTGATTATTGAAACTTGCCACCAAGAATAGGGACAAAACTGTAATGAGGGGGCTTTATTTCCCCAACTTCAGAATGTCAATTTCAGGCAAAATATATACCAAGCTGCAATCTGCATAGAGCCAAGCTTGAGGTCTGCCATGTTCTTTCAGGTAAATTGAGTCAGGAGACTCCTACCTCAGCTCATGCTGAATAGTCATTCCCCTGACCTTCATACCTGTATCTTACAGGGTCTGGAACCATAGATCAGTGACTTGGGTGTCTTTTCGTAATATTTATACCTGGAGTTAGACTCAATGAAACAGCCAATTAATAATCCCATCAACTCTTGAGTAACAATATCCAATAATCAACTTCAAATGCTTCAAATCTCACATTGGTTGAGGAACATCTTTAATTCTTATTTATAGAGAAATCCAGTCTTCCATCAGGATTATAACTGATTGTTCTAACAGATTTGTATCTACTTTCCAAATTTCTCTTCTTATAACTATGCTTAATCTGAGCTCACACTAAAATTTCTTTTCTTTCAATTAAAAGTATCTCTGATTTAATCCCAACAATTGATTCAGTGAATTGTATTAATAACCAATTACTCTTTCATCACTTTGAAATTCCTAATGACTCCATTCCACACAACACACAAATACATCTTACTAGCACTTTGAAATCCCAACCTTAAATTATGGGACAATGTTCCAATATTCTATTTTCTTATCTAACTATTGATTAACATTTGCATTCTTCACACTTAAGATATCCCTAGCAACTATCTAGAGTCAGAAGGGTTTGGAGGACCCACCTTTTTTCTTTTCAGATGTTCTTATCTATTGTATTAACATCAATGTTATATTCTATACTGGACTCCATGATCAATCAAAAGATAGGTCCTTAAGCATGGCCCAATCATTCCTGCAAAGTTGGGGGAGGGTGTCTTTTTATACCTCACTTTTTGGGACAAAGCTTATTCTTCACAATTTTGCAGAGGTTCGTGGTTTAGTATCAGACACTGATGAATTATGTATCTAATTACTCTAAAAACATTCAGGAAGAATGTCCTTACAACAGCAAAATTTCATACATTTGCCTTATGCCTAACTTTCCACTGACTTTCCATAAAGATGAAAAATAGGGGTCTGATTGGACAAAGCATCCACATGCACTATAGTCCCAGAACATTTTTTTCCTTAAGATCAATTTACTCTCATTGAGTTGCAATATGCCACAAAAATTTACCAGGACTCACATACATAAGGGATTCCCTTTAACATCTTTCCCTTTACAGTTTTTGAACTTGTCCTGGTAAAGCCAATTAATAGAAATCCTTTTTATTCTTTTGTACATACACTTGCTGCTTCCCAGCAAGTCAAGTTCATTCAAAAACTACATAACTAAAACCAAGTTCCTTTCTAAGGCTGAATGACCTTGCCTAATAGTGATAATTTCTAGGGGCTCTGGCAGTTTTACATCATATAGTAGCAGGAGGACTATTCTAAATGAGCAGAACTAGTCAAAATAAAGTTTTTCTCCAGTATCTTCCTTTCTACATACAGCAATTGATTAACAATTTTTTGGTTTTAGCATTAAAACAATTTCCCAAAGTTTCATGAAATCATTATGATTATAAACAATTAACTACAGATAATATCTAATGCACTAGTAGGCAGACTTGTCTACCTGCTGTACCTCTCTCCCTGCTTCCTTTCCCAGGACTGATAGATTGCTTCCCCATCCTGGATTATAAAACTTTACTTGTCTCTCTTATCTCGTGTTTTCCATCTTGTTTTCAGTTTTTTTTTTTTTTAAAGCAATTGGGGTTAAGTTTGAGCAAGTTAAGCTTGCTCAAGGTTACATGGCCAGGTGTTTCTGGGTGGGTGCTAAGTGTCTGAAATCAGACTTTATGCTTGGTCCTAGGTAAAACTTACTTGATTATTTTCTTTATATCTGTTTCCAACAAAGACAGTTGTATCACAGTGAATGGTTGGAGCCATCCTGGCAGTTTCACTTCTGATGTTAAAAATATCATTAATATATTCCATAGAAAAAAGGCAGAAATGGGAAAATGCTGGAGTCCCTCCTCCATAAACCTCTTATTCCTCTGTCTCCCTGTTGTATCCCCTGTTACCAAATTTACCATCCCCTTCTGCTCTACACATTCCAATAATTTTTGGAGCTGACTGTTGGTGATAAACAGACCTCCTTCTTTTACTATTCTTTTTAAAAGTCTTAGATAACATTCTTGGTCTCTACTTTCATTTTGTACCTCTCCCATGTTCTCCTGAAAGCTCTTTTTTTCTGAGACAGGATAATCTTTGCTTGTTTGTATTTTCTGCTAATCCCTATCACATACTCACATTAGCCTGGTGAGTTACCCTCTGTAAGTTTTTGATTGAAGAGAAAATCCTACTTTTGCCTCCTACCTTTAGTTATATTCTTGGGAGTTATAGGAGGCCATCTTCTACTGGTACTTTTCTAAAGTCCCTGTTCTGGGTGCCATTGATGCCTGCATCAAAATGGGCATAGGCCGAACAGAGAAGTGTGGAATGATGGACATGAGCCAGGTAAGATCTGTCATGGCAGTTTCGATTTATGGATCAGAGGGCAGTGTTTATATAATGAATGCAAAGCCATTGTCTCTTAGGAATGCATGCAAAAATATTTACTGTCCTTGTACATTTAGCATATCTGTATGTTTTTATGTCCTTGTTGACCTACATAATTCCATATGTTGTTCCCTTGCATGCATCTATTTCTGGGTCACAGTTGGGTTATCGAGTCCTAAACTCCTGCGAGTCAGGAAGAGATGGTGAGCCAATATTAAGACATAATATATCCTTCATGGGGAGCTGGCTTGGGAGAAATCCTGGACCAGAGTCTTCCCATGTATGGACCTGGTCAGAGACTGGCCCTCGACAATAGCAGAACTTTAAAAAGAATTAAAAAGAAATAAAATGAGAAAAATTGAGGTAAATAAAAAAATAAGAGTATTCAATTAAAAAAACCCCAGAAGATTATTAAAAGAAAGATAGCCAATTAGAAAAGGAGATCCAGAATTCTAAGGAATAAAATGAGTCCTTGAAAATTAAAAATTGTCCATGGGAAGCTAATGAGGTTATAAGGGAGGAAGAAAGAAGAACCCAAAATATAAAGAACAAAAAACAGAAGGGAATGTGAAACATCTCATAAGAAAAGCAACTGATTTAGAAAAGAGATCAAAAAGAGAAAATGTAAGAATAGTTGAACTCGTTGAAAACTATAATCAGAAAATGAGTCTTGAAAAAGTAATACAAGAATTAATTAAAGAAAATTTCCCTGAGGCATTAGAATAAGAAGGGAAAGTAGAAATAGAAACAATTCTACTGATGTCCATCTGAAAGAGCTCCAATGTGGAAAACTCATAAAAATATTAGAGTCAAATTCTGAAACCCCAGGGCAAGGATAAAATATTATGAGCAACAAGAAAAATAACAATTTCAATAACTGTACCACAGTCAGAACCACACCAGACCTGGCAGCAATGACCTGAAAATCCTGCAGGTCTTGGAACAAAATAACTATTGATAAGCAAAAATGCTGGGATTGCAGCTGAAAATATAGCAAGCCATGCTAAGGGGATCTGGTCTTGGACCCTGCCACCTCCTCTGCTGTCCTGGCCTGTTGCCTCTGGTCAGAGTCCACAGTAAGGAGGCTTGGTTCTCTGATGGTGGAGTTGCCAAAGGGGCCTCCTACCAGAGGAAGCGCCAAGTGGGCACAGATGAGGAAATGCAGAAGACCTATCTGGAAAGCACAGAGTAACTTCAGGGTGGGGCCCCAATCCCTGGAGAGATCAGGAATGGCTTCCAGGGGAAAGTGAGAGTTGAGCAGAGCATGGCAGCAAGCCTGGGCATCTAGGGCCTAGTGATCAGAGGAGACATGGAGGATGGGCTGATCCAAGGCAGAGACAGGAAGGGGAAGCCACAGGTCGGCAGCAGAAAGTTGGTTGGTTCTTTGAAGAGGAAGAATGCAAGAGTTTGCATGGTCTCTTTAGGAATCCATCAGTCAATCAGAAATCACTGATGAAACCCCTTCTGTGTCCTGGGTTTTGGGCCTGGCCCTGAGGATGCTCAGATGTGTCTCCCTTTCAGTCACTGCCTAACAGCATGCCTGTATCTCCAGGCCAAGCGTCCTCATTATACTCTTGGGGACCCGAGGTTTCCTTAGTAAGACTCAAACCAGAAATCCCCAAGGTCAGCATAGAGCAGAGATTTTCTCACAGAGGGGCTGAAAAATCTTTAATTTTCATTTGTTTAACTTTAGTTTGTGAGGAATTCTATAGTTGAGCAAACATTTTACTTCCCTTTTCCATTTGAACAATTGTATTTTTCTTAGGTAGTTGTTTTCCTTGGCAAATTTTTAAATGCTTTATTGATTTCTGATTTACATCATTCATTTCCACCAGATTTTGAGTTACAAATTTTCTCCAGGTTTTTCCCCTACCCACCGTCCCAAAATAGCAGTCCCACAGGATATCCCCTCCTCCAATCTATTCTCTCCCATATTTTCTCCCATACCCTTTTCGACTTTTCCAGTGGATCTCTATGCCCCAGTGCCTGTATATCTTATTTCCCAATTACATGTAAAATAGTATTAATAATAGTATGTATATATGTATATATTTGAATATTTGATTTTAAAACTTTGAATTCCAGATTCATTCCCTTCTTCCCTTATCACCCACCCTTACTGGGAAGATAAGCAGCTAAGTATAGGTTATATATGTGTGGCTAATGCAAACAATAACATAGTAGATATATTGTAAAAGACTGACTATATTTCCCTCTCTCATATCCCACCTCCCACTTGTTCTATTCTCTGCTTTGTTCCCATCGCTTTTCAGAAGTGGATGCTTCCAAATTCCCTCCCCTCCCCCAGCCTGCCCTCCCTTCCATCATACCCCCTCTCATCCCTTTTCCCCCTACTCTCCTGTAGGGTGAGATACCCTATTTAGTGTGTATTTCATTCCCTCTTTAAGCCAAATTCAATGGGAATAAGGTTGACACATTCCCTTTTGCCTTCCTATTCTTCCCCTCCATTGTAACCATTTTCCCTTGCCTCTTCTATATGAGATAGTTTACCCCATTCTGTCTCTCCGCATTTCCTTTCATCTCTTCATTTCACCTTTTAAGTATTATCACTTTCTGTTAAATTGGTCCTGTGCCCTCTATCTATGTATACCTGTAAACATATATACACACATTTACATATGTATTCATATGCCCATATACCCTCATATATAGACATACATATATTTCTACTCCCTTCAATCACTGAGAAAAGTTTCATAAGTTACAATTATTGTTTTTCCATGTGGGAATGTTAATAGTTCAACTTTCATAAGTTCCTTATGATTTCTTTTCCCTGTTTACCTTCTCATGCTTTTCTTGCTTCTTGTATCTGAATGTCAAATTTTCTATTCAACTCTGTTTTTTTTCAGCAAAAATGCTTGAAAGTCCTCTATTCCACTGAATGACCCTATTTTTCCCTGAAGCAAGACACTTGGTTTTGCTGGGTAGGTGAGTCTTGGTTTTAATCCCAGCTCCTTTGACCTCTGGAATATCATATTTTCCAGGTCAGTGGTTTTTCCCATGAGATATTTCACATTGCCTTCTATTCTTTCATTTGTTTGGATCTATTTAACAGCATCTTGATTTCTCATAAAGTCATTAGCTTCCATTTGCTCCAATCTAATTCTGAAGCAACGATTCTCGTCATTGAGCTTTTGAGATTCTTTTTCCATCTGGCACACTCAGCTTTTTAAGGCATTCTTCTCCTCATTGCCTTTTTGAGACTCTTTTGTCATTTGAGTTAGTCTGTTTTTAAGGGTATGATTTTCCTCAGTCAGGCTATTGACTCTCATTTCGTAATTTTCTTGCATTGTTCTCATTTCCCTTCCCAATTTTTCCTCCACTTCTCTTATCTGCTTCTTAAGGTCCTCTATGGCCTATAACCAGCTCGTATTTTCCTTTGAAGCTTTTGATGCAGTAATTCTGACTTCACTGTCTTCCTCCTGTTTCATGCTTTGCTCCTTTTTGTCCCCAAAATAGGAGTCTAATGTTGGAATCTTCTGTCTACTATGTTTCCTTTGACTGGTCATGTTGCCCCTCAGTCACTTGACCCCTGGGATTTTTGCCACAGTAGGACTCTGCCACCAGACAGGGGAGCTTTCGTCCCAAAAGCTGGGGTTTTCTCAGCTGCCAAAGGTATTAGATCGGTGCCCTTGCTGAAGCCTCCACACACTCTTTCAATCTGGACACACACCCCAGGACCTCCACCCTAGACTGCAATCCAGATCCAAGGAGGTTAAAGCAAGAGCGATTACCCCTCAGATTGGTGCTTGGTCCCCCTACACTCTGCAGGCCAGAAGCTGAACTGCCACGTGGCGCTGGCTGGCTGTGCCGGTGCCTGACTGGCTTCTGGCCCTGGGGCAAAAGCCATGCACTCCCACTTACTGGGTCCCAAAGTCCAGACTGCACTGACCTCTCACTTTGTCCTTCACATCTATGTGTTGATAAATCCAGAAACGGCCACAGCTGCTACTGATCTGGAGTCCCTCCAGCTGGCGTCTGGTCAGGTCCACCCTGGGGCTAAAGCCTTGATGTGTGGCAGGGCTTGGCTCCCAGAGCACTGGGCTGGCCAATTCCTGCTGGCCTGCCGGGCTGTCCTCAGCAGGAGGTTAGTTTCTCTATGTCATTTTGTGGGTTCTGCAGCTCCAGAGTTTGTTTTCAAGTGCCCACCAGAAATTATACACTAGAGCACC